>NC_088237.1:14478830-14706330 GCF_036934945.1 Oncorhynchus masou masou
TCCTCTAGAGCAGTGATGTTTTGGGGCTGTTTCTGGGCAACACAGACTTTCAACTCCCGCCAAAGATTTTCCATGGGGTTGAGATCTGGAGACTGGTTATGGCACTCCAGGACCTTGAAATGCTTCTTACGAAGCCACTCCTTCGTTGCCCGGGCGGTGTGTTTGGGATCATTGTCATGCTGAAAGACCCTGCCACGTTTCATCTTCAATGCCCTTGCTGATGGAAGGAGGTTTCCACTCAAAATCTCACGATACTTGGCCCCATTCATTCTTTCCTTTACACGGATCAGTCTTTCTGGTCTCTTTGCAGAAAAACAGCCCCAAAGAGTGATGTTTCCACCCCCATGCTTCACAGTAGGTATGGTGTTCTTTGGATGCAACTCAGCATTCTTTGTCCTCCAAACACTGTGAGTTGAGTTTTTACCAAAAAGTTATATTTTGGTTTCATCTGACCATATGACATTCTCCCAATCTTCTTCTGGATCATCCAAATGCTCTCTAACAAACTTCAGATGGGCCTGGACATGTACTGGCAGGGGGACACGTCTGGCATTGCAGGATTTGAGTCCCTGGCGGCGTAGTGTGTTACTGTTGGTAGGCTTTGTTACTTTTGTCCCAGCTCTCTGCAGGTCATTCACTAGGTCCCCCCGTGTGGTTCTGGGATTTTTGCTCACCGTTCTTGTGATCATTTTGACATCACGGGGTGAGATCAGTGGTCTTGTATGTCTTCCATTTCCTAATAATTGCTCCCACAGTTGATTTCTTCAAACCAAGCTGCTTACTATTGCAGATTCAGTCTTCCCAGCCTGGTGCAGGTCTACAATTCTGTTTCTGGTGTCCTTTGACAGCTCTTTGGTCTTGGCCATAGTGGAGTTTGGAGTGTGACTGTTTGAGGTTGTGGACAGGTGTCTTTTATACTGATAACAAGTTCAAACAGGTGCCATTAATACAGTTAAAAGAGTGGAGGACAGAGGAGCCTCTTAAAGAACAAGTTACAGGTCTGTGAGAGCCAGAAATCTTGCTTGTTTGTAGTTGACCAAATACTTATTTTCCACCATGATCTGCGAATAAATTCATTAAAAATCCTACAATGTGATTTTCTGGATTTTTTTTTCTAATTTTGTCTGTCATAGTTGAAGTGTACCTACGATGAACATTACAGGCCTCTCATCTTTTTAAGTGTGAGAACTTGCACAATTGGTGGCTGACTAAATACTTTTTTTGCCCCACTGTAAGTGTGACTTCTGTTGACTGCGTTGCAACATTTTCTGTTCATGCTCTTGAGTATATTCTGAGGCAGTGTTCTCAGGATCTTGTGTACGTTCAATAGATTTTTGAACTGAAAAGTTGCCTTACTGATCCTTCATCTCCACTTGGAAAGCCAGTAGCTGGGTGACGGCTATTTCCTACAGTGCTAATGTGAATATTTCTCACCTTCTCCCTTATGCTTGCCTCTTAGGTTCCTCTCTGAATGCAAGCCCCCTTCACGGTCACCATCCAGGTTCCTCTCAGAATGCAAGTCACGGTCACCATCCAGGTTCCTCTCAGAATGCAAGTCACGGTCACCATCCAGGTTCCTCTCAGAATGCAAGTCACGGTCACCATCCAGGTTCCTCTCAGAATGCAAGTCACGGTCACCATCCAGGTTCCTCTCAGAATGCAAGTCCCCGTCATGGTCACTGTCCACGTTCCTCTCAGAATGTAGTCACCATTCATCCTCCAGCCAGGGGAGAAGAGTTGAGCCAACAGCCAGGCACAGCTCTCCCATGGATGAATGGAACAAGCGGTGGTCGGGAGAGACGTGATTCGTAAGCATATCAGTCGGACATGACAGGATACACCAGACAGAACCTGCAAAGACAATACTTTTACCTCAAACCTGACATCGTGCCTATGCTGTTCTTTAAAAAAAACTTGAAACCCTACATATTTAGGCATTATGCAGTTTACTTTTCAACATGTTTTCATCTGTTTTTAAATTAATAAATGTCTGATTTCTCTCCCTAATTAATAGGGTCGGTTAGCTGTGGTTGAAGTCAGAAGTGTGTATTATATAGTATGTACATATTTTATTGTTATTCTTGACACCTAACGGTGATTGGTGTTTGGTTACCTGTATTCCTATAGTATTGTTTGCCTACATTGTTAGGACACCATCATAGTGATGGTATTGGACATTGTTTGTTTACAGTGTTTTCTATTGCAACCAGAACCAAAACTTAAGGGAAGAAACACGACAACTTTTTGTTGTTGTTGTAATATGTTATTTTTTTAACGCTGGTGGTAAAGTGGGTAAATGTATCAGGGATATCGACATTAAATGATGTTTGAAAGCCATTATGTCGCTTTTTTTGTACGTGATTTCTTGCACTGGTTTATAGTTTTGTGGCCATAGATGATGTTTCGTGTATTGAGGAATGTATGTCGTTTACAGGTCACTGGTTTTATACTACGTCTTAAAGTTGTCAATCCCATGTCTTGTTTTTAATATCGGTCCATTTTTGTACGTTTTGATGCTGTATTGTTTATTTCTATGTACACCTCTGTTTACTGTATTGTTATGGCACTGAAATAATATAAATATAGAAAATATGTTTTTGTTGATTGATACCTGTCTTCTCAGACTAGCATCCAATGAAGGTAATTGTGGTATTATTTACCTTCACCACCAGGTGACGACCACAATTAAGACACACACAGTTACACAATCAGAGGGAAGCAAAGTACAATATTAATGTTCCTTTCATTTCAGTCACTCGCTTGTGCAAGGCTTCTCCAATGTGTTGAGACTTATCTGGAGGAAAAATAAATGCACACCTATTTAGGCGAGGTGCTGGCTAACGGAGTAGAAAACTTGAAATTAAAGGAGAGCCACACACTAAGAGCTCAGATACAAAAATGTAATGTTCGACGTTTCGACAGACAAGCTGTCTTCGCCAGGGTATAATCACAAACACTGCAGGGTGACTCGTTTATATAGTGTCAAAATATACACACTGGTGTCTGTAATCATGGCCAAGTATGGCCTAATATTGTTTAATTCTCAAATATTAAAATGACATACAAAAAACAAATGGATGGCATAGCATCATAGATTCAATTAAGACTACAAACAATTACAAAGCCACAATAATGTCTTCAGATCAAATATCGACGTTCTCAACAGTACAAAATCACTGCTTACAAATGAGATTTGTATATCTCATCCTGAGTTGAAAGTCCTAATCTTCCATACTTGAGGTCAGCATGCCTTGGACTCTTGTTTTCCTCAATGCAGGAGGAAATGTATTTCACTAGGTAAGTCAGATAAGAACAAATTCTTATTTACAATGACAGGGGAACAGTAGGTTAACTGCCTTGTTCAGAACAACAGATTTTTAACTTCTCAGCTTGGGTATTTGATCCAGCAACCTCTCGGTTACTGACCCAACGCTCTAACCACTAAGCTACCTGCTGCCTCCTTTTCTACTTGGTAGGTTACAGGATTATATACATGGCTGACCTGGCCTGGGAGATCGGAGGGTTAAAATCCAAATCGTATTTGTTGGGGAAATTTCCATCTCTTGGAGAGTCCAGTCACCTGGTGATTTTCCAGTACCTATTCTATTTCCTTTTGAGGTAGGAAGAAGAAGCAGTATAATGTTAAATATTAGATGTGTAAGCAGAATGAAGGTGGAAACCATGTAAATGTGCAGGAGTGGTCCAACATAGAGTTAACCATTAGACACGAATAAACAGAACTAAGAGGTATCTATGTGAACATGCTACGCTGAGCTAACATAGACCAGACTGTTTGGACTGACACATAGAATCTAGTCAAGGCTACTAGACAGGTACATGGGTTAATCATTTCCAAGTGACATAGACCTGGACTGGTGTGGACCAGTGACTGTACATATTTACCAACCAATACAGGGGCCAAAACAGGGGCCACAAGCTATGTATATGTATTGGGAAGACATGGTTGTATTAATCAAAAGATATTGGAAATGTACTTATAATGGGAACTGTGGGAGTAAATGAGACATACAGGCGCCTAGGACAACTGGTTACACTAAAGTAAGAGGAGACACATAGTCTGCTGATCCACATACAAAGGAAACACTACACCTGGGAGAACTGGATACACTAAAGTAAGAGGAGACACATACATACATACGAAAGAACCATTGAGCCAAATACAGGGCCAAAGCATAGGCCTATAGAATAGAGGGACGTATATTATTTTTAGGACAAAGCAAGGGTCTTGTCACCATTATAATCTAACTGAAAGCAGATATGGGCGTTATTGGGCGTGAACAAGCAAAAAGCCTGAACTAAAAAGATAAAGCCTATTTGATTTCACAAGTTCTTGTAAGCGTTATATTTGAACCGATTTTCCACGACAGAACATATATATACAGTATGTAATAAATGTTTTATTTAATTTTTTTATAGCAAACCGGTGGTGACGCCACTAATATAATTTAAACTGAGTCCGATGTGGGTGTAAACAAGCCAGAATTAAAACAAAAAGATAATGGTGGCCCAAGGGGAGTTAATCATTTACATAGAAAGGAGGGAACATGTATGTAATCTAGAAAAAGAAGAGTGTCATTATCTGGTGGAAATGCATAAATACTGAGGTTTTGAACAAGAGAAGTCAGTTGTTCCATGAAATTCTGTTACTGTTGTAATAAAGTATTTTTGAATTTACAAGTTCCGGTATCTCAGAAAAAATTAATTCAGTACTTCCACGACATATTCACGCAATCCATGAGATAATTATGAAGGCATGTAATAGTAACCTTTCTCCTCCACCCTCCTCCCCTCTTACTCCATGGACAGGAAGACAGGTTCTCAGCAAGGGGTCATAATATCCCACTGTCCTCTGAATGGCTGTAAATGAGCTGTGTGTGTTTTGATCTCAGCAGGTGTCAGATGAGAGGCGCTGGGCTGTGGAGGAAAATGCCCTTCCCATTGTGTCTGTCGCATGGATTAGGAATATCGGGGAATAACAGGCTAAATACTGTATGTTAGGCCCACCTCATGAGATAATATCCATAAAACATTTTAATTAACTAAATCAATTCAGAGAAAATTAAACATAGCCTGCAGCATGCAACATATTTATTAGTATGTATACTACATACAGTGGACATTTAACACCCAATTTACCTACTTAATGCATCAGATTTGATATGAATGTCTGCGCTGCCACGCGATAGTGTGACTATATGTAGATGCGTTCTCGTCTGGCGCTTTAACAGTTCTTTCGAGACGTCAGAATTACCTCCCGGCATGTCAAAAAGGGACCAATCCCATGATCTTATCACGCTCCCTTTGGCTACATTAAAAGTAATCTTGTTTGGGTCTATGACCAATATCAGGAAAATAATTATCATTCTGCATCGTTTTTGAGCTTTTTTGTCAGTAGGGTGCTGTTCACTGGGTAACAGAGCAATCTAGTGGAAAAATAAACGCACACCTATTTAGGCGAGGCGCTAGCGGAGTAGAAAACTTGAAAATAAAGGAGAGCTGCACACTCTAAGAGCTCAGATGCAAAAATGTAATGTCCAACGTTTCAACAGACAAGCTGTCTTCGTCAGGGTATGTTAGTGTTTAAATACTGGAGAGTGAGACCAAATCAACGACGCTGGACAGAGTGGAATCAGGTGTATCAAAAAGGCAGTTTATTTAAAGTCAGAGATATCTTGTCCTGCAGTTGAGTGCACGGACCTAAGCATATGACTCTGCAAGGAGTCAGGTAATTAGGCTGCTTAGACAGAGTGTGCAGCAGATCTTATACATAGAATGATGTAGGTTGAGTCTCGTTGTTCTGTCTTCTGACTGGATGGTGAAGGTTGGAGGCGGTCCTGCTCGAGCCTGAGTAGGAGCCCCGTTGGTGCACAGCAGAGTCCTCTGCTCGAGGCACCCGACCAGTAGAGGGGGGTAGAGTGTGAGTGTTCGTGCTCATGCAATGTCTGTGTGTCCAGGAGCGTGAGATAAGGGGAGCCGGTGGTTACTGTCTTGGGCTACGGTGTTTCCTGTTTTGACAGGAGTGCTTGCAAAGACCAATATCAGTGGAACAGTTTGGCACTCAAAGCTTGTTAGTGCTGTGAGAATCTGCTAAGAACAGGACTGAGAGCAGGATGTTCTTTGTGGGTTGCGGGGGGAGTATATTTTTGAGTGATGCCAGTCATGTATATATATATCCCATTTAGCAGACACTTTTGTCCAAAGCGACTTACAAGTCGGCTGGGGCCACTACTTTTACATATGGGTGGTCCCAGTGGGAAACGAACCCACGACGCTTGGCGTTGCAAGTGCCATGCTCTACCTACTGAGCCACACAGGACCCCCATGTGTCCTTCCCTTAAGTTGTGTTGTGCAAGGATACTTGTGTTTTTGCACGTAGGCTCTATGCTTGACTGAGGACACCTGGGCAAGAGTTGTCTGAGGACAACTGGGTTGACCAGATATTGGCTAACTAGTGATGCTTGATTATATGATTATTTATATAACAGGTGTAATCACATACACTGCAGGGTGACTCGTTTATATAGTGTCCAAATATACACACAGGTGTCTGTAATCATGGCCAAGTATTGTCACGCCCTGGTCGTAATATATTGTGTTTGTCTTCATTTATTTGGTCAGGCCAGGGTGTGACATGGGTTTATTGTGGTGTGTTTTGTGTTGGGTGTGTGGCTTAGTGGGGTTATCTAGCCAAGTCTATGGCTGTCTGGAGTGGTTCTCAATCAGAGGCAGGTGTGTATCGTTGTCTCTGATTGGGAACCATATTTAGGCAGCCATATTCTTTGAGTGATTGTTCCTGTCTCTGTGTTTGTTGTCACCAGATAGGCTGTATAGGTTTTCACGTTCCGTTTGTTGTTTTTGTATTGTTTGTGTTTTTTCATCGTCATTAAACATGTATCAAAAATACCACGCTGCATTTTGGTCCGCTTCTCCTTCACCAGACGAGAACCGTTACAGAATCACCCACCACAACAGGACCAAGCGGTGTGGTGACAGGCAGCGGCAGCAGGAGCAGCGAAAGGAGGAATGGACATGGGAAGACGTTTTGGATGGCAAGGGTTGTTACACTTGGGAGGAGATAGTGGCTGGAAGAGATCGCCTCCCATGGGAACAGGTGGAGGCACTTAGGAGAGCAGAGGCAGCCGGAGAGAGGAGCCGGCGATACGAGGGAACACGGTTGGCTAGGAAGCCCGAGAGTCAGCCCCAAAAATTTCTTGGGGGGGCTCAGGAGAGTGTGGCAGAGTCAGAAGTCAGACCTGAGCCAACTCTCCCTGTTTATCGTGAGGAGCCAAGGAGGAGACCAGAACCAGAGCCGGTGTTGGAGGTGAGCGAAGCAGAGACTGTGAAGGAGTTAATGGGGAAATTGGAGGAGAGAGTAATGAGGGAGTTGCTGTGTTGGTGCTTTAAGCATGGAATTCGCCCGAAGGAGCGTGTCGGGGATTTGATGGCACCTGGGTCAGCGCTCCATACTCGTCCTGAGGTGCGTGCTAGTCTGCTGGTGAAGTTGGTGCCAGCCTCACGCACCAGGCCTCCTGTGCACCTTCCTAGCCTTGCACGTCCTGTGCCAGCACTGCTCTCAAGATCTCAGGTACGCCTTCACGGTCTAGCCCATCCTGTGCCACCTCCACACACCAGCCCTCCGGTGGCAGCTCCCCGCACCAGGCTTCCTGTGCGTGTCCTCGGCCCAGTACCACCAGTGCCAGCACCACTCTTCAGGCCTACAGTGCACCTCGCCTCTCCAGCACTGCCGGAGCCTTCCTCCTCTACAGCGCTGCCAGAGTCTCCCGCCTGTTCAGCGCAGCCAGAGCCTTCCTCCTCTCCTGCGCTGCTGGAGTCTCCCGCCTGTTTAGCGCTGCCAGAGCCTTCCTCCTCTCCAGCTCTGCCGGAGTCTCCTGCCTGTTTAGCGCAGCCAGAGCTGCCAGCCTGCATGGAGCAGCCAGAGCTGTCAGTCTGCATGGAGCAGCCAGAGCTGTCAGTCTGCATGGAGCAGCCAGAGATGTCAGTCTGCATGGAGCAGCCAGAGCTGCCAGTCTGCATGAAGCAGCCAGAGCTGCCAGTCTGCAAGGAGCTGCCAGTCTGCAAGGAGATGCCAGTCTGCAAGGAGCTGCCAGTCTGCAAGGAGCTGCCAGTCTGCAAGGAGCAGCCAGAGCTGCCAGTCTGCAAGGAGCAGCCAGAGCTGCCAGTCTGCAAGAAGCCTCCTGAGCTGTCAGTCTACATGGAGCAGCCAGAGCCGCCAGTCAGCATGGAGCAGCCAGAGCCGCCAGTCAGCATGGAGCAGCCAGAGCCGCCAGTCAGCCAGACTCTTCCAGATCTGCCAGTCAGCCAGACTCTTCCAGATCTGCCAGTCAGCCAGACTCTTCCAGATCAGCCAGTCAGCCAGACTCTTCCAGATCTGCCAGTCAGCCAGACTCTTCCAGATCTGCCAGACTCTTCCAGATCCGCCAATCAGCCAGACTCTTCCAGATCCGCCAGTCAGCCAGACTCTTCCAGATCTGCCAGTCAACCAGACTCTTCCAGATCCGCCAGTCAGCCAGGATCTGCCAGAACTGCATGTTTTGATTGGTCAGAGTGTGATCTAAGTGGGCATTCTATGTTGGATGTCTTGTTTGTCTATTTCTGTGTTTGGCCTGATATGGTTCTCAATCAGGGGCAGGTGTTAGTCATTGTCTCTGATTGGGAACCATATTTAGGTAGTCTGGGTTTCACTGTGTGTTTGTGGGTGATTGTTCCTGTCTCTGTGTTTTGCACCAGATAGGGCTGTTTTCGGTTTTCGTAGGTTTGTTATTTTGTTAGTTTATCATGTATAGTTTCCGTATTTAATCAAATGAATCAAAACTACGCTGCATTTTGGTCCGCTCCTTCTTCCCACAACGAAAGCCGTGACAGAATCACTCACCACAACAGGACCAAGCGGCGTGGTAACAGGCAAAAGCAACAGCAGGAGCAACAAAAGAAGGAATGGGCATGGGAGGACGAATTAGACGGAGAAGGACCCTGGGCTCAGTCTGGAGAATATTGCCGTCCCAAGAAAGAACTGGAGGCGGCCAAAGCGGAGAGGCGCCGGTATGAGGAGGCAGCACGGCGAAGCGGATGGAATCCCGAGAGTCAGCCCCAAAAATTTCTTGGGTGGGGGGGCTCAGGGAGAGTGTGGCAGAGTCAGGAGTCAGACATGAGCCCACTCTCCCTGTTTATCGTGAGGAGCCAAGGAGGAGACCAGAACCAGAGCCGGTGTTGGAGGTGAGCGAAAGAGAGACTGTGAAGGAGTTAATGGGGAAATTGGAGGAGAGAGTAATGAGGGAGTTGCTTTGTTGGTGCTTTAAATATGGAATTCGCCCAACGGAGCGTGTCGGGGATTTGATGGCACCTGGGTCAGCGCTCCATACTCGTCCTGAGGTGCGTGCTAGTCTGCTGGTGAAGTTGGTGCCAGCCTCAAGCACCAGGCCTCCTGTGCACCTCCCTAGCCTTGCATGTCCTGTGCCAGCACTGCTCTCGAGATCTCCAGTACGCCCATCCTGTGCCACCTCCATAAACCAGTCCTCCGATGGCAGCTCCCCGCACCAGGCTTCCTGTGCGTGTCCTCGGCCCAGTACCACCAGTGCCAGCACCACTCTTCAGGTCTACAGTGCGTCTCGCCTCTCCAGCGCTGCCGGAGCCTTCCTCCTCTCCTACGCTGCCGGAGTCTCCCACCTGTTCAGTGCTGCCCGAGCCATTCTCCTCTTCTGCGCTGCCAGAGTCTCCCGCCTGTTCAGCGCAGTCAGAGCCTTCCTCCTCTCCTGCGCTGCTGGAGTCTCCCGCCTGTTTAACGCTGCCAGAGCCTTCCGCCTCGACAGCGTTGCCGGAGTCTCCTGCCTGTTTAGCGCAGCCAGAGCTGCCAGCCTGCATGGAGCAGCCAGAGATGTCAGTCTTCATGGTACAGCCAAAGCTGCCAGTCTGCATGGAGCTGCCAGTCTGCAAGGAGCTGTCATTCTGCAAGGAGCTGCCAGTCTGCAGGGAGCTGTCAGTCTGCAAGGAGCTGTCAGTCTGCAAGGAGCTGCCAGTCTGCAAGGAGCTGCCAGTCTGCAAGGAGCTGCCAGTCTGCAAGGAGCTGTCTCTTCCAGATCTGCCAGTCAGCCAGACTCTTCCAGATCTGCCAGTCAGCCAGACTCTTCCAGATCTACCAGTCAGCCAGACTCTTCCAGATCTACCAGTCAGCCAGACTCTTCCAGATCTACCAGTCAGCCAGACTCTTCCAGATCTGCCAGTCAACCAGACTCTTCTAGATCTGCCAGTCAACCAGACTCTTCCAGATCCGCCAGTCAGCCAGACTCTTCCAGATCCGTCAGTCAGCCAGACTCTTCCAGATCCGCCAGTCAGCCAGACTCTTCCAGATCTGCCAGTCAGCCAGACTCTTCCAGATCTGCCAGTCAGCCAGACTCTTCCAGATCTGCCAGTCAGCCAGACTCTTCCAGATCCGACAGTCTGCCAGACTCTTCCAGATCCGACAGTCAGCCAGATTCTTCCAGATCTGCCAGTCAGCCAGGATCTGCCAGAGCCTTTCTCCTCTCCTGCGCTGCCGGAGTCTCCCGCCTGTCCGGCGCTGCTGCCGGGGTCTCCCGCCTGTCCGGCGCTGCTGCCGGGGTCTCCCGCCTGTCCGGCGCTGCTGCCGGGGTCTCCCGCCTGTCCGGCGCTGCTGCCGGGGTCTCCCGCCTGTCCGGCGCTGCTGCCGGGGTCTCCCTCCTGTCCGGCGCTGCTGCCGGGGTCTCCCGCCTGTCCGGCGCTGCTGCCGGAGTCTGAAGAGCCCCTCTGTCCCGAGCTGCCCCTCTGTCCCGAGCTGCCCGTCGGTCCCGTGTTGTTAAGTAGGGTTGCCGTGGCTGGGAGGTCACGGAAGCGGACAAGGTGGGGGAAGACTGCGGTGAAGTGGGGGCCACGTCCAGCACCAGAGCCGCCACCGCGGACAGATGACCACCCAGACCCTCCCCGATAGGTTCAGGTTTTGCGGTCGG
This sequence comes from Oncorhynchus masou masou, assembly GCF_036934945.1. NCBI lineage: Eukaryota > Metazoa > Chordata > Actinopteri > Salmoniformes > Salmonidae > Oncorhynchus > Oncorhynchus masou. Next base: position 14,489,831 of record NC_088237.1, read on the forward strand.
AGTCCGCACCTTGGGTGGGGGGGGGGGGTACTGTCACACTCTGGACATAGAAACATACAAAGTAAACTATGTTTTGATTGGTCAGGGTGTGATCTGAGTGGGCATTCTATGTTGGATGTCTTGTTTGTCTATTTCTGTGTTTGGCCTGATATGGTTCTCAATCAGGGGAAGGTGTTAGTCATTGTCTCTGATTGGGAACCATATTTAGGTAGCTTGGGTTTCACTGTGTGTTTGTGGGTGATTGTTCCTGTCTCTGTGTTTTGCACCAGATAGGGCTGTTTTCGGTTTTCGTATGTTTGTTAGTTTATCGTGTATAGTTTCCGTATTTAATAAAATTAATCAAAACTACGCTGCATTTTGGTCCGCTCCTCCTTCCCACAACGAAAGCAGTGACAGGAAGTGCAATTAGGCTTGAAACCTTTGGGATGTTTTGATGTATAAAGTCGTAGTATGAGAAGAGAAAAGGGTTGCTGCATGTTTGGGGAAGTGTCTGTGTGACCGAAGACCCCAGATATGCAATCTGGCACAAGAGCAAGTCAGTATTTTTCACTGCGACTCCAACATGTTTATTACCTAAACTTAATGAAGGTATATTAAACAATGTTTACTGTTAGGTTCTACTCCAGGTACAGACCAGACAGACACTGATAAAAACACAAACCAGATTTATTCACTCAACTGGATACTTCAGCTGAATAGCACAAGTCACACAAGCATATACACTGAGTTTGCAAAACATTAAGAACACCAGCTCTTTCCATGACATAGACTGACCAGGTGAATCCAGATGAAAGCTATGATCCCTTATTGATGTCACCTGTTAAATCCACTCCAATCAGTGTAGATGAAGGGGAGGAGACTAGTTAAGAGGCCGGTTAAAGAAGGATTATTAAGCCTTGAGACAATTAAGATGGATTGTTTATGTGAGCCATTCAGAGGGTGAATGGGCAAGTCAAAAGATTTAAGTGCCTTTGAACGGGGTATGTAGTAGGTTCCAGGAGCACCAGTTTGAGTGTGTCAATAACTGCTACACTGCTGGGTTTTTCACTCTCAACAGCTTCCCGTGTTTATCAAGAATAGTCCACCACCCAAAGGACATCCAGTCAACTTGACACAACTGTGGGAAGCATTGGAGTCAACATGGGCCAGCATCCCTGTGGAACGCTTTCGACACTTTGTAGAGTTGTATCATACTTATGCTAAAATGTTTGTTCTATTCTACTACCATTTACTTTGTTCGTACTCTTTTATTATTTCTTATCGTTGTATTGTCAAGAAGGAACCTGCAAGTAAGCATTTAGTTGGACGGTGTCGACAATGTGTATCCTGCACATATGACTAATAAAACTGGAAACTTTAATGCGTTACCCCCAACACTGTAGTTAATACAGTTGTTACTGTTCTCTCTCTACTAACCGATCGCTGCAGCTGTACATAGTCTATCGGTAAATAGCCCACCCATTTTTACCTCCCTCATCCCCATACTGTTTTTATTTATTTACTTTTCTGCTCTTTTGCACACCAATATCTCTACCTGTACATGACCATCTGATCATTTATCCCTCCAGTGTTAATCTGCAAAATTGTAATTATTCGCCTACCTCCTCATGCCTTTTGCACACAATGTATATAGACTCTCTTTTTTTCTACTATGTTATTGACTTGTTTATTGTTTACTCCATGTGTAACTCTGTGTTGTCTGTTCACACTGCTATGCTTTATCTTGGCCAGGTCGCAGTTGCAAATGAGAACTTGTTCTCAACTAGCCTACCTGGTTAAATAAAGGTGAAAAAAATCCTCTCTCTTTCCCTCTGTCCTTATCTTCACCTCTCATCTTTCTCTGTCTACCCCCTCCCCCCTTGTTTTTTCTCTCTCTACCCCCTTCTCACACTTCACCCCTCCCCTCTCTCCTCTTTCTCAGAGAAAGGCATTCAAGGCATTTGCAGAGCTCTTCCAGGCAGCCTCATCCAGGCCGGCCCCCTACGGTTTCTGTGCCTACCCCTCCCGGGCCATCTACGCTGTAGACCTTATGCTCAAGTGGGGCACTGGGGACAGAGGTGAGGCCTGGCAGTATTCATGCGTACTTATCATGCGTATGTTTCTGTACCTCCAAGTGTGTGTATTGTGGGAGCAAATACTCATGCCAATGATTACTGATAACCATTATAATCTAGACCAAAGCAGATGTGAGCGTTAACAAGCAAGAACTGAGACTGGAAGATAATGGTGGCGAAGTCAAGGGGACTTATTATTCTCCATATAGAGGGGGGTGACTCTGTGTGGTATGTAAAGAGGGAAAACTATAATAGACAGGGCTCTGTGATGAGGAAGTTAGCTGTTCCATGGAATTGCTCGGCTCGGTTACTTTGTGATAAAGTCTAACTGAATTTACAAGTTCCAGTATTGGTGCAAGCATTTGACTCAATATTTCCACAACATTATGAATGAGATTGTCAGGTTGTGCGCTACTGGTAAGAAGTCAGGTGCAGGGTAGCCTAGTGGTTAGGTCGTTGGACTAGAAACCGGAAGGTTGCAAGTTCAAATCCCCAAGCTGACAAGGTAAAAATCTGTCGTTCTGCCCCTGAACAGGCAGTTAACCCACTGTTCCTAGGCCGTCATTGAAAATAAAAGTTTGTTCTTAACTGACTTGCCTAGTAAAATAAAAGGAGAACGGAGATTTGTGATCAGGCGCACACTTTAATTGGCAGAAGTAACAACAGACGGATGCAACTGCATCAAAAACCTCCAGGCAAAAGTTCAAAGCGTGACAGCAGTCACAAACACAGTATGCATAGGTTGAACAATTAAACACACTCGGATTAAAAGATAGTGAACACGTTAGGAGTGTAGATGATACGTCTTCTGTTATTTAAAATGTGTGGCTCAGTTGGTAGAGCATGGCGCTTGGAATGCCAAGGGTCATGGGTTCGATCTCTGCTGGGTTTAACAGTTCATTTGTGATTTATAACACATACTGATCCTTACAGAGGTTTAGTTTCACTAAACTGATAACAGCATATAGGAAAATGGCTATACTGTATATGATTGAATCACATTTTATTGGTCACATACACATGGTTAGCAGATGTTATTGGTCACATACACATGGTTAGTAGATGTTATTGCGAGGGTAGCGAAATGCTTGTGATTCTAGATCTGACTGAAGTATAATCTAACATGTAATCTAACAATTCCACAACAACTACCGAATACACACAAATCCTAGTAAAGGGATGGAATAAGAATATGTACATATAAATATATGGATGATCGATGACCGTGCGGCATAGGCAAGATGCAATAGATGGTATAAAAATACAGTATATACATATGGGAGGAGTAATGCAAGATATGTAAACATTATTAAAGTGGCATTATTAAAGTGACTAGTGATCTATTTTTTAAAGTGGCCAATGATTTCAGGTATGTATGGAGGCAGCAGCCTCTCTGTGTTAGTGACAGCTGTTTAGCAGTCTGACCTTGCATTCTGGATGGTAGCGGGGTGAACATGCAGTGGCTTGGGTAGTTGTTCTCCTTGATGATCTTTTTGGCCTTCCTGTGACAACGGGTGCTGTAGGTGTCCTGGAGGGCAGGTAGTTTGCCCCCAGTGATGCGTTGTGCAGATCGTACCACCCTCTGGAGGGCCCTGTGGTTGTGGGCTGTGCAGTTGAGGTACCAGGCGGTGCTACAGCCCAACAGGATGCTCTCAATTGTGTATCTGTAAAAGTTTGAGGAGTTTAGGTGACAAACCTTAGTGGGAGTTTCCCCGTAGTGATAGTTTACACCCAGGGGGATAGGTACAATATCCTGTGTGGCTCAGTCGGTAGAGCATGGCGCTTGCAACGCCAAGCGTCGTGGGTTCGATTCCCGCTGGGACCACCCATATGTAAAAAGTAGTGGCCCCAGCCGACTTGTAAGTCGCTTTGGACAAAAGCGTCTGCTAAATGGGATATATTATTATTTTATTATTATTACAATGGCACTGTTCATCTATAAATCAATAGTTATACCATTGAGGAGTATACCGGTGTAGACCATTGTATACTAAATCCCATATACTTAATCAAATTTCTTACACATAATTTGTATTTCATAATTTGTGTGAAGAGTGTGGTGGAAAATGGTCTTAGAAATATGACACTTACAATAACTTGTGAATTCAATAAAGGCCTTTAATACATGGGTATCACAGGCCGTGCTGGTCCACGGAACAACCTTTTTCCTTGTGCACTGGCCCTGTTTTTATACACATACAGCATATGAGTCCATCCCACATGCAAATGAAGTTCTTTCCCTCAGTCCTTCTGCCACCATTATCTTTTGGCTTAAGTTTCTTGCTCGTTCACGCCCAATAACGCCCATATCTGCTTTCAGTTAGGTTATAAAGGTGTGGCAAGGACTCTCCTTGGTATATCCTTCTGGTATTGATCTGTCCTGCTGTCCTAAGTGCTTATGGCTTTGGCCTTTGCACTTATGTTCAGCTTAATGTGCACCACCCGATGGGACTCCCAGTCACGACTGGTTGTGATACAGCCTGGATTAAAACCACGGTATCTGTAGTGACGCCTCAAGCACAGAGTTTTCTTGCCAAGCTATCTATTAGCCATACATGTGGGGTTGCCACTTTTCATACTCCCCTTTCTGAAATCCTGATTTGTCTCTTTCGACTTGGATAACCTCTTTAAAGCACACCGTACAGTTGTCTAACACCGTTGACATGCATGACAATTTCAATTTCACCATTGAATATGTTTTCTAAATAGCTGCAGATCTATAGTCATTTCTTCCATATCACTAAGCATTTGTTCAGTAATAAATCAGATAACGAAACAACTGGTTTTTGTTTTGAGCTTGATCAACGGTCAGTTTATAGCAGAAATAGAAAAAAAATGTATAAATTATAGCAAAAACCTAAAACCGCAGAGAAATTATAACGTATTTCTGTAGATTAATTTTGATTTGTTGTAATATTGGTTTTATGATTTTTTTTGTCATTTGCTTTGAAATAGTTAGAGAATACTGCGGATCAGTTGCGAAGAAAACTCTGGGGGGCGTGGAATTTGAATCTACTGGTACCAGCCACGGGCGCTCCCACATATACATTTGAAGAAGTTCTAACAGAAGATAGGAGTTTTTTTTGCCAATAATGCACTATAACGTTGGAAGCTGATAAACCCCACCCCAGAAGAAGAAGAGTGCGAGTTGTTGATTGATAGATATCGGTTGGGGATATCAATGTGTTAAGCTGATCTGCCGTATGTGAAAGAGAGAGGAGCGGGGCACACTTTCTGTAAGTATCCTAGGAACATCCAATGGTTGACATGAACAACAATGCTATCTATGTTGAACAGTGTTATATTTGTGCAAAAAAAGCAGCAGATTTACGTATGGGTCTTCATTCCCCAAGAGATATCCAAGCAAATGCATGGATGAACGTTTCAAGGTGTTTGCGCGTCACTTTGTAACACATTTTTAGCGCAATCATGTTTGACATGAACAACAATGCTATCTATGTTGAACAGTAGTTTATATTTGTGCCTCAAAAAAAGCATCGGATTTACGCTTGGGTATTCATAATCCAGGAGCTATCCAAGTAAATACATGGACGACCGTTTTAATATGTTTGTTCGTCACTTTGTAAATAAAAGAGAGCCGCACACTCTCGGAGCTCATATGCAAAAATGTAATTACCAACGTTTCGACAGCCAAGCTGTCTTCATCAGGGTATAATCACAAACACTGCGGGATGACTCGTTTATATAGTGTCAAAAGACACAGGTGTCTGTAATCATGGCCAAGAGTGGCCTAATATCATTGGTTAATAATAACATATTAAAATGTCATACAAACAGCAAATGGATAGCATACGATCATAGATTAATTTGACTACACAAGTTTACAAACAATTACAATGGCAAAGTCACAATAATCACAAGAATAGCTTCAGATCAAAGTCTACGTTGAGACCGAAAGGCGCAAGGGTCTTTAAATTAAAGATCCAGGCAGCCTCTCGTTTTAACAATAAATGATCAAGGTCACCCCCTCTCCTAGGGAGGGTGACATGTTCGATGCCAATATAACGCAGAGACGAAATCGAGTGGCCTGCCTCCAAGAAGTGGGCCGCAACTGGATAAGTAAGTGGATAAGTTTTTACACCTAATGGTGCTACGATGCTCTGAGATACGTACTTTTAATTCGCGCTTTGTTTTACCTACATATTTTTTTACCACAAGGACAAGTTATAAGATAAATAACTGCCTTAGTGGAGCACGTAATAACACATTTTTTGGGGATCCATTTCCCTGTTTGTGGGTGTTTGAAGGATCTACATTTATAAGTGCCATTGCATTGAGCACAGCCATTACATTTGTAATTTCCATCCAGTAGGGGCGCAAATAGACGTTGTTCAGGAATATCTTGGGGTGGTTCGTCACTTTGTAACACATCATAAAGCGGCAATCAGTAGAGGAAACAATAACGAAGTGAATCCCTGCCACTGTTTCTATAAAAATCTGAGGGATGGGGTTTGGAAAAATGTAGCTACTCTAAAATTCATATACATCGCTGTGGATGCAAAGACTGACCATCCATGATATCAAAAATTATTGCTTTAACCACGTTTTGAGGCTATACAGTCAGTGGCGATTTTAGCATGTAAATGTTGGTGGGGCAAACAAGTAGATTTTTTTAATGCATGACAGCAAAGACACAGCACTTAGCAATACATTAATTGCACTATAACGGTGACAAACGGTGCCCAGGAACTGTTAGGGCCTACATTAACTCGTCCCAACAGCAGAGATTTATTTTCAGCAACATGGGTTGAATCCTTACAACTGCTACAACCACTGCTTACCACTGAGCCTTGTCTGGCAGCGAAAGTGTATTCAGCTTAATTTACTAACTGATATGGCAGACTTGCTTAAACAACTGTGGTTTCTTGGTTTCTACTGACAATTGAAATGTTCAAACTATGGAACAATGAGCAGATAAGAGGCCATCCATACATTTTATTAAGAAATTGATGAGCGAGCTAAGACAGTCAACATAAATATTTGTTCAGCACGTTTGAAATGTACAGCAATTCAGATCATGGGCTGTTCTTACAGTATTCTTCCTGTACACCAAGTCAGAACCATAGGAAAAGTAAAGGGGGCATATAAGCAGACAATAAACGCTCTTACAATATTCGATGAAGACATTTCACCACCAAGTCATAACAGTGGGCTAAGTTACGAGGGGTAAAGGGATCAAATTATTAGGGTGAGGCACATGGGTAACTAACAGCTTACTACACAACATACACTTAGTATTACTTTCTTAGCCCGTAGTATAAATATCTCCAGGGGCACAACTTTGGTTTTTAGACGTGAGGGGGACATTATTATTATTATTATTAGTGATGCACCAATATTGTCAGAGACTCCAGTCACCCAAGTTCTAGACTGTTTTCTCTGCTACCGCACAACAAGTGGTACCGGAGCGCCAAGTTGGGGACCAAAATGACCTTCAACCGCTTCTACCCCCAAGCCATTAGACTGCTGAACAATTAATAAAAATCGCTACTGGACTATTTACATTGTACACTTCTGCTACTCGCTGTTTGTTTGTTACCTATGCATAGTCACTTCGCCCCCACCTACATGTACAGATTACCTCAACTAGCCTGTACCCCTGCACACTGACTCGGTGCCAGTGCCTCCTGTATATAGCCTCTTTATTGTTATTCTTATTGTTTTACTTTTTAATATTACATTTTATTTTAGCCTACTTGGTAAATATTTTCTTCTTCTTGAACTTCACTGTTGGTTAAGGGCTTGTAAGTAAGCATTTCATGGTAAAGTCTACACTTGTTGTATTTGGCGCATGTGGCAAATAAAATGTTGATTTGATATGACATTTTTGGCCGATACCATATCCAATATTTTCCTCGCCCAAGAAAAACAGTTCAATAACCGATATATTAAAAAAACTTGCGGCCTTTTAAGTATTCTAGTACAGTTAAATAGGTAACACATACACATGGACGCAGCAGTCTAAGGCACTGCATCTCAGTGCAAGAGGCATCACTACAGTCCCTGGTTCGAATCCAGGCTGTACCACAACCAGCCGTAATAGGGGGTCCCATATGGCGGCGCAATATTGGCCCAGCTTCGTCCGGGTGTGGCCGGTGTAGGTCATCATTGTAAATAAGAATTTGTTCTTAACTGACTTGCTTAGTTTAATGTAGGTTACATAAAATAATGACAAAAAATACAATAAAAAATGTATTACATACATACAACCTTAAAAGTTTCTGAACAAACAGAGTAAAAACTCAAACGGACGACTAGAAAAAGTGCAAACCAAGTTTAATCACCCACTCGGTCAAATAGCTGCAAAAGACGAGCACAAATATTTATACCCTCCTACTGGGCGGAGTCAACTCATTGCACATCTAGACAGACTATAAATCTCTGTTGCTAGTCAGGAACTGTTACTGTAATTTAATTATACCAATATGTATTCATTAATTTAATTCCCTTAATCTATTTTATGAGAATTTGTAAGATTCTTGTTTGCATAAAATAGACAGAGAACAGTCTTTTCAATAATAGGTAACAGAATTTATTCTCGGAGCGCGCTGCCACGTTACCACGAGCAACAGTTTATATACAATAACATGACGTCATTTCATTGCTTAACAGAATCCCCTCCTCTAGACCGGGATAAAGGGAACTTTAAAAGTTCATTCTAACCACCCTAGCACATACACAGAACACACAGCACAACTGAATTAACTTTTAACTCCTCAACATTATTAATCACCACTTAGCTGACAGTTCTAATTAACAGAAAAGACAGTGAGTGCATTCCTAGGTTATCTAAAACACCCCAGTGCTAAGTTTCGTCGGTTCAACCATAGGTTAACTACCTTATCTGTTTACTTAATCCACAACCCATTTATTTTCTCCTAGTTGGAATGGTGGTCATTAACTTTAATTACTCCTTGTCCGTGTCACACAATCCCTTCTTATGAACTCACATTGTTAATCAGATATAATAAAACAGAGTATAAGTTTACTTAGTTACAGTTCCATTTAAAATGATTTGTTCAGTCATTTAATCATAATTTTCCTAACAGGAACTTGACTGGTTCTTCTCACTGGCGTAGTCATGGCCCTGCCGGATGCTATAACCTGTGTCGTGGAAAATCGGTTCAAATATAACGCTTACAAGAACTTGTGAAATCAAATGGGCTTTTAATACAAAGTATAGCAAGCCGGAGTGGTCCGCGGAACACACACCGCTTCCCAGAGCCCCGGCTCCTGTATTTATACACATATAGCATATGGGTCCAACCCATATGCAGATAAACATACTTCCCCTAATTCTTCTGCCACCATTATCTTTTTAGTTCAGGCTTCCTGCTTGTTCACGCCCAATAATGCCCATATCTGCTTTCCGTTAGATTATAATGGTGGCAAGACCCTTGCTTTGTCCTAAAAATAATATACATTCCTCTATTCTATAGGCCTATGCTTTGGCCCTGCACTTAGCTTAATGCGTTCTTTTGTATGTGTGTTCTTATCTAGGATCAGCAGACTATGTGTCTCCTCTATCTTTAGTGTGTCCAGCTGTAATATACATTCCTCTATTCTATAGGCCTATGCTTTGGCCTTGCACTTAGCTTAATGCGTTCTTTTGTATGTGTGTTATCTAGGATCAACAGACTGTGTCTCCTCTATCTTTAGTGAGTCCAGCTGTAATATACATTCCTCTATTCTATAGGCCTATGCTTTGGCCCTGCACTTAGCTTAATGCGTTCTTTTGTATGTGTGTTCTTATCTAGGATCAACAGACTATGTGTCTCCTCTGTCTTTAGTGTGTCCAGCTGTCCTATACAATAGCCAATGCATTTTACCAGAATGGCAAATGCACTCTCAGTGTATCTTTCTCTTGTGTTACAGTATTATGTTCCTCCCTATATGTACATCTTTCTCCCACAGTCGGCGTGGAAGGATATGTGTGTGGGATAGGACTGTTTTTTCTCTCTCACTTCATCAGTTTACTTGACCTTGGGCTGAGTTCCTCGCTCCTCCCTGTCCTACCATGATCAGTGACTAAAAGCAGATTACTTTGCTTTGCCTCTCTCCTTAGGAGCCTTGATATTCAACCATAACATTTTTGACAGAATGTAAACTTTCTGTACTCCACTTGTCTCACTCATTAACTTTCCATATGCCACATTCTTATTACTCCCTTCATTGACCCCAACCTTCCTTAGACATGTAATCAATAAGATATGGTAACCTTAATAAGTCTATTTTAAGCTAGAATCCAACGATACACACTACATATGTATTTATATACTGGGGCAGCAGGTAGCCAAGAGTGTTGGGCCATTAAACGAAAGGTCGCTGGTTTGAATCACCGAGCCAACGAGATGAAAAATCTGTCTATGCCCTTGAGCATGGCAGTTAACCCTAATTGCTCCTGTAAGTCTCTCTGGATAAGAGCCTCTGCTAAATGACAACAAAAAATATATTTTTGCCATAACTCACTCTAATATATAATTCTTATTATATCTTGTGTAAATTCATCCGGTGTATATACATATAGATTGCATTTAGACTGCTGTTACAGTCCTATTTGAATTGTGAATTTGATTCATTACAACATTTTATTGTAAAGTATTACTTTGTACTTGTTTGACATTTTACTGCATTCTTAGGAGCTAGTAACATAAGCTTTTCAGCTTACTTTTTTAGAAAGCTACATTTTTAATGGGCATGGTCTAATAGATTCAACAAACAAAACACATATCTCATATCTTCTATTATGAACCAGAAAATCAATAGTTGTATCTGGTTGCTTATTAAAGTTAGCTGGCTTAATTGATTGAGATCGTAGCATACCACTCTGGTCCAAACCTAGAGGGGCCAATAGCTTGAAACCTGGTGTGACTAGGGAAGTTGTCTACATAGCTAAGAATGAATAGGCTCCATTGTTATGTTAACCGTTTAACCAGTGTGATTCATGCACTTCAAGGTTGCGTCTCTGCATCACTTCAAGGCTGGAGAAAGTTGTTGTGTGGTCAATTGTTATAATAATGATTAGCCTGAGACAAGTTACCTTGGTTTAACCCTGAGAAAGGGTCTTGGATATCAACAATGCCAATATTATATACCACATAGATGTGGAGGGATCAACACCCTCTCTGATTCCTCTGGAGGGTCAACCTGATCTGAGGTGGAACTCAACTCCTGCCCAGACTGCTATGTGTGGGGCACAGGCTCCTCCTATAGGAGTGTGTACTATATTGATGGTGTTACTTGATTGTGATCTGCACTCTAACTAACTTTCAGTCCATAATGTCAACTGGCAGTCATATATCATAAACATGTTGCAGTGTATTTTAGAAAAATCAATAACTTGGTTAATGGATAACCATTGCATAGTTTTCACAATAGTTTCTCTTTTTTCTCTCTCCAGAATTGACCTATCACAATTGAACTTTTGAGTATGGTGCCCCATATGCTTGTAATGCAGCACAACGCAATGTGCTGGGACGGATAGAACTGACACAACATGGATAACGCCTGTGAAAATGCCAGATCAAGAGAATGGAGCTATGGTGATGGATACAGCCGCCATAATATGGCTCAGTGGGAAAGTGCTCCCCCTGCTGGTGAAAGACAGTACCTCATCCAACAGGAAAGGGAACGCCAGTGGCTGAACCATGAGAAAGAAGCTGCCATACGGGCCCACTACAACTCCCTTAGACAAAACTCTCCAATGGACTTCCGTGGACATGGGGCACAAGAGACCCAGCCTCTGCATCTGTATCATCAGGACCATCACAGAATGGCTCCGAGTCAGAACATAAGGGATTGGCCGAATCTGAGAGGCCAGGCATCCCCTAATGTAACCTTACACCGCAGTGGAGAGAGAACAGAAACATGGGCTAAGCATGAACCCCACTTCCCCAGCTATGAGTTTTTGCCCCCACTCATTGTCGAAAGAGGGCATGATGATATAACCCATCGCCATAAAGCTGACTGGGATTATATGGTTGGTCGGATAGTGAATCATAACAAGCTCCATTGCTTGGAAAGCAAATGGCAGATGTTAGATCCCACCCATTCCAATGGACATGCTAGAGGACATTTTAATGAACAATCAAGGGGACATTCTAATTCCTATTCCAGGGTTCATTCTACTGAATGCTCAAAGGGAAGTTCTAGGGGTGGGTCTAGTGGATGTTCTAGGGGTGGGTCTAGTGCACGTCCTAGGGGTGGCTCTACTGCACGTTCTAGGGGTGGCTCTAGTGGACGTTCTAGGGGTGGCTCTAGTGGACGTTCTAGGGGTGGCTCTAGTGGACGTTCTAGGGGTGGCTCTAGTGGAGGTTCTAGGGGTGGCTCTAGTGGAAGTTCTAGCGTCCATTCCAGCAGGTCTCCCAGGCTGGACTTCCAGGCTAAGCATGTCAACCCTTTTCAAACTATGACCAACAGTTCTACAGACATTCAGAACGCCAACATCACTCCAACTGTTCCTACGGTCAACAACAAACACAGTGAAACAACATCAGGACATACAACAGGTCCTGCGAGATATTCTACATCACTTGTGCAGACCTTTACTACGACTGCACAGCAGTGTGTTTTTACGGATTTCCCTTCCACGGGAGGTACAGAATCTGGTGTTGTTGACCTAAAAGCAGCCCAGGTAACAAATGCAGACACCCATGGTATACTAGGACCTAGTGTTCCTTTCCAAGCCATAACACAACATACAGATCATCTTCCTGGCAATGATGCTCTGGTTTCTCACACACAGATCTCTACCACCCCTGAACAGCAACATGCTTCCTCTCCTTCTCTCACCGACACCCCTCAGGAAAAATCTCATAAACATAAGATCTCACTCAAGGAAATACAGCACTGGCCCCAGAGTGTTTTAAGATCTAAAAATGGACCTGTAAATGGGAATAACTCAACACAAGACCCCTCTCAGTCCCAACAATCTAGCACAGAGAAGATGTATGTTTTACAAGCAGGCAAAACACAACTACATCTAAACACCAAAGACTACCAGGCGAGGCCCCCTGGGAGGTTTAGTGATGAGGACTCCACTATACGGCTGGAGATTAAGTCCACCCCCAGGTACATGACCCTGACGGCAGTCGCCACCGCTCCGCCGCCCCCCGTGGCTATCGTCCCGCCAATGGGTCCACAGCAGTCCCCAGAGCCCATGGAGACAGAGAATGCAGGCAATGAGCTGCCATTTAAGATTTTACAGACCTGGTCCATCAATGAAAAACAGGCAGAAAACCTGTGGGAAAGAACTAAAGATGATGCAAGCTCTCTCTCTGTCCTAAATGAGATGGTTCAAGTTGAGAGTCTTCTGGAGTGTGATAAACCTGTAGATGCATCTGCCACAAGTCCAATGGCATCTACAGGAGAGGACAATGATGAGGTCCGTCAGGTCATCACACAAATGGACAAGAGATCACCTTCACCATTTGTCCACACCAACCCTCAGGCAACTGATATTGTATGCATCGGTGGTGCCCAGATAATCGTGGAAGGTAGCTCTAATGTTGCAGATGAGAGCACTCTTGATTTGTCCACAATTGCTGAAGTTCAGTTCAAGTTATGTGCGCTGCAGAGACTGGTTACTTATCTGGAGAGTGCGACAACAGTCACAGAGGCAAAGGATGGTTGTCTCGAGGCCATATTGAAGTTGTATTGGGGAGGGGATACCTCTAACCTGTTAGAAGCCTTAAAAGATCAAATGGATGAGAAAATCATGCAGGATGCGTCTGCCTGGGCCGCAGAGGATGAGAAGGCCGTGGTTTTCTTTGCAGTCAGTGGTATATCACTAGGGGAAGTGCTCGAGAAGTTTCCCATTCCAGTACATGTTGACACCTCTTCCCAAGTGGGTTACAGGTCGTCATGGTTAAATGTCAACGAGAAGCTGAATGACATTGACAAAGATTCTGGAAGAGCTTGGTCTCTGTGGTACATACCAGATAAAGCAGAGGACAGTTCCAAAGTGGTTGGAGGTGTCCAGAAGGATGACACCATCCACAGCAAGATGGAGACCGTGGAATTTCCTGCAGAAGCAACAGACTCAGACCTCACAACAAACACAGACCTCACAACAAACGCAGACTTAGAGGCAGAACCCCATTCCCCAATGATTTTGACCGTCCTCACACCAGAGGATGCTGTGAAGCTGCTTGCTGAAACAGAGGCACCAGACACAGACCTCAAAACGGTCGTAGACCTCACAACAGACTCGGACACAGAACCCCTTTCCCCAATGAATTTGACCATTCTGACATCTGAGGATGCCATGAGACTGTTTTGCCAGATCGAGAATGGCTCTCACCTCCAATTCGCGTCCCCTGAATCCTGCTCTAAAAACAAAGATAAGACACAGACAAAGCAACTAGAGAATATAGAAAGTGGCAGCTTAGATAAGTCCTGCTACTGTCCTTGTGGTATTGAAACTGACAATGGGTTTGAAATGGACCTATGCTCCAGTTGTCAGAGAGAGAAAGGATTGCAGCAAGATACAAGATGCATAACAATCGCTCACTGCTTTACCATGTCATGTACAAATGATCAGGAGACAGAGGTCCCCAATGACTCTGGGGGGAAGGTGACTGTTGACAGTCAATGCAGGGACAAGAAGCAGATACATTCAACTGAAGAAGAGGGTGATGACAATAAATCCAGTGACAATAAGACACAGGGTGAAATGCAGCAATGGACAGGCGTCATACCGATCATTGACTTTTTTTTCTGGTCAGATACAAGTGAGGATTCCGATCAGGAGACAGAGGAGAGCTATAATGAACAACATGCTCAGATTGAGGCTCATGCTTCTAATGTGAAAAGGACAGAGCCTGAAACTGATGCCAAAGCACCATGTGAGTCAGCCCAAGAACGTACGACCCAAAGCAAAGTCAGTCCTGGTTCTGAGGATAGGGAAAGATGGCAAGAGAAGGACCAAGACTGCAGGATGAGTACATTACCACGTCCCAAGGTTGAAAACCCCTCTAAGGTAAGAGCTAACATCATAGCAGACAACTGGTGTTCACCTATAGAGGACTGTGGTTCACCTGTAGAAAAGTATGACAAAGTTGCTGACTTTGTCACCCAATACAAAACCTGCAAGTCAAAGAAAAAAGTACATCAAAAAATGGAAAAGGAGAAGACCCTCCATCCAATGTCATCTGACAGGCAAAGTTACAAGAAAAGCCATGGGAGAGCAGAGAGGGGAAGGACACCATCCCAAACCGCTAAGAGCTCTGGGTTGAAGGCAACTGTGGATAATCAATGCAGGGACCTGAAGCCACATGCATCACACAAGTGGAGACATTCAACTGAGAGTGATGAAAATCGATGTAAAGACAAGAAGAGGGGATCATCAACTGTGAAAGAGTGTGAGGGCTGTCAATCCAGGGACAAGAAGCCACCGAAGAGGAGACATTCAACTGAAACTGATGGCAGGAACTCAGACTCCAAAGAGTCACAGTGCCAGTTGGTGGACATAGAGAGGAGCAGTGGAATCTCACTCCCATGCCCTAGGGTGAAAACCCTCCATGTGCAGGGATCCTCAACCACCATCATTCCTCTCAAAATCTCCATAAACATCCCCAAAAAGACTTCCATAAACACCTCACCCTCTAAACATACTGAAGTCCCCAGAATGCCAAAGACTAAAGCCCAGAAAAAAACTAACAGACACCGCTCCCCTGCAAAGTTAATGTCTCATGTTGTCAAAGAGCGGCAGAGGAACGACATCAAACACAAGCAAAAAATTCAATGCCAAAAAGTCAGATTGAAAAAGCTGTCCTTACCCAAACATCTTGTCAGGAAAGGTTCTCCATCAAGCCGGGAGAGCGAGGAAGATTCTCCACCAAGCCTGAGGAGAGGGAAAGGTTCCCCACCAAGGCAGAAGAGGGTGGCGGATAGAGGAGAGTCTGGGGGTTTAGGGATAATGGTCTCTAAGATTCCTGACTCGTCCAAGAAACTAAAACCTACGGCAGAGAGTGACTTGACATCCCAACAAAAATTGACACAGATTCCGAAGGTGTTGAAAAAGAATGAGAAAGGAAGGTTGTCAAAAAGTGAGTGTGAGTACGAGTCGCTGCCCCCCAAGCCAAAGCTGCCAAGGATTCCGAAGCTTCCGAGGACTCCAGAGGTTTCAAAGGATTGGTGTGAGAGAGAGAACAGAGAAGAGACATCTCCCAGTGCTTCACCTGAATCACAAATGCTGAACAAATCTGCAAGAGTGGCACACAAGCCCAAACCTTTTATCAAGCCTGCCAGGCCCAATGGTTATAGCCCAGGTAGTCATGCTTGCCCTAATCCGGCCAGGTTATCACCGGAACATGACAACCGCCATTTTGGGGCAAAAGTCTCTGCGAGGCAGCAGGTGTTCTCAGATTGGGAGAGCAGCTTTGTCCCGACTCCAACCCCCCGGACTCGCAGGCAATCAGGGTGTCCTCCAGAGGAAGTGGAAGGTCAACAGGCCAGTCCCAGGTCCACCTCGGAGACCAGGATCATCCGACCCATTCTAAAACGTGTCGATGCTCCGCCAAAACCCAAGCGGAACATCAGCTTTCCTTTGAATCCAAGAAACGTGCACTACTTCAAGCCCAGTGAATATGAAAATTACGTCATGTTCAACAGGTCTTACACAGATCCGGAAGATGCACAGCGCTATGATGATGAAGAGGAAGATACTTCTGTGAACTGCCAGAACAAGAAGAAACAGCCCCCCGTTATGGAAGCGAAGCAGCAAGATATAGGGGAGCTGAAGCCTGGACCAAGCGGTTTATGTGAAAAGCGCTTCAAAAGGAAGTGGGAAATGCAGGAGCCTGCTGCCATTTTGATGAAGGAGAGCATTGTTCAGGCAAAGCATTGGACGAAGTCTCTCCATCGTGATCCTCCAAAAGAATTCAGACACTCAGGTAAGGACACTAATCACAAGCCACTGGCAAAAGAAAATGGCATGTATTCCCTTAAAGTTTTTGTGTAATATGTATAGCTAGCATGGGACATGAAAAACGAACACACAGAATAACACAAAACAGGTCAATATTTAGATACAATTTGTTGGATTTTCAGTCATTGACAAGTTCTTCTGGTTACAGCAAAAATAACTGGAGTTGGTTACATCAAGTCAGAGAAGCAGAAGAGGCCAAATGAAATTGAAGGTAAGTCGCAGGCTATGCTAGCCTCACATCATAGGCTACTTTTACAATTGCACCAATGATTTCCCAGTATTTCAAACTGCTGTATATGTATTTTTACTTTTATAAAAATGTCAGATCTAGACAGTTCGATGTTGGGTTCTGATTGGAATCATCTATATCAGTAGTTCGCAAACTTTTTACCGTCCCTTACCCTTCAAACATTCAACCTCCAGCTGCGTACCCCCTCTAGCACCAGGGTCAGTGGACTCACAAAGGTTGTTTTTTTGCCATCATTGTAAGCCTGCCACAAACTCAACATGCGTTACATTTATTAAACATACGAATGAGTGTGAGTTTGTCACAACCCGGCTCGTGGGAGGCTCGTGGGAAGTGACAAAGAGCTCTTAAAGGACCAGGGCACAAATAATAATAATCAATAATTTTGCTCTTTATTTAGCCATCTTACATATAAAACCTTATTTGTTCATCCAAAATTGTGAATAACTCACAACAGGTTAATGAGAAGGGTGTGCTTGAAGGGATGCACATAAATCTGCAATGTTGGGTTGTATTGGAGAGAGTCTCTGTCTTAAATAATTTCCCACAGACAGACTGTGCCTGTATTTAGTTTTCATGCTAGTGAGGGCCGAGAATCCACAATCACATAGGTACGTGGTTGCAAAGGGAAACAGTGTCTTAACAGTGCGATTTGCCAAGGCAAGAAACTCTGAGCGCAGCCCTATCCAGAAATCGTCCCCACAGTGAGTGTACGTACATACCCCAACCAGAAGCCATGGATTACAGGCAATATTTGCACTGAGCTAAAGGGTGTAGAGCTGCCGCTTTCAAGAAGCGGGACTCTAACCCGGAAGCTTATAAGAAATCCCACTATGCCCTTTGACGAACCATCAAACAGGCAAAGCGTCAATACAGAACTAAGATCGAATCGTACTACACCGGCTCCGATGCTTGTCGGATGTGGCAGGGCTTGCAAACTATTACAGACTACAAAGGGAGGCACAGCCGAGAGCAGTCCAGTGACACAAGCCTACCAGATTAGCTAAATAACCTCTATGCTCGCTACGAAGTAAGTAACACTGAAACATGCATGAGAGCATCAGCTGTTCCGGGTGACTGTGTGATCTCGCTCTCCACAACTGATTTGAGTAAGATATTTAAACAGGTCAACATTCACAAGGCCACAGGGCCAGACGATTTACCACGGTGTGTACTCCGAGCATGCGCTGAGCAACTGGCAAGTGTTTTCACTGACATTTCAACCTCTTCCTGTCTGAGTCTGTCATGCCAACATGTTTCAAGCAGATCACCATTGTCCCTGCGCCCAAGACCACTAAGGTAACCTGCATAAATGACTACCGACCCGTAGCACTCACGTCGATAGCCATGAAATGCTTTGAAAGGCTGGTCATGGTTCACATCAACACCATTATCCCAGAAACCCTATACCCACTCCAATTTACATACCGCACCAACAGATCCACAGATGATGCAATCTCTATTGCACTCCACACTGCCCTTTCCCACCTGGACAAAAGGAACACCTATGTGAGAATGCTATTCATTGACTACAGCTCAACGTTCACCACCATAGTGCCCTCAAAGCTCATCACTAAGCTAAGCGCCCTGGGACTAAACAAATCGCTCTGCAACTAGATTCGGGACTTCCTGACGGCCGCCCCCAGGTGGTAAGGGTAGTTAACAACACATCTGCCACGCTGATCCTCAACACGGGGGCCCCTCGGGTGCATGCTCAGTCCCCTAATGTACCCAGTGTTCACTCATGACTGCATTGCCAGGCACGAATCCAACACTATCATTAAGTTTACTGATGACACAACAATGGTAAGCCTGATCACTGACAACGATGAGACAGCCTATAGGGAGGAGGTCAGAGACCCGAACGTGTGGTACAAGGACAACAACCTCTCCCTCAATGTGATCAAGACAAAGGAGATGATTGTGGACTATAGGAAAATGAGAACCGAGCACGCCCTCATTCTCATCGACAGGGATGGAGTGGAGCAGGTCGAGAGCAGGTCGTTCACTTCACCAACAAACTAACATGGTCCAAGCACACCAAGACAGTCGTGACGAAGGAATGACAAAACCTATTCCTGTAGATTCCATTGAACCTATTTCCTTGGGAGACTGAAAATATTTGGTATGGGTCCTCAGATCCTCAAAAGATTGTACAGCTGCACCATCGAGAGCCTCCTGACGGGTTGCATCACTGCCTGGTATGGCATATGCTTGACCTCCGACCGCAAGGCACAACAGAGGGTAGTGCGTACGGCCCAGTACATCACCTGTGCCAAACTTCCTGCCATCCAGGATCTCTATATCAGGCAGTGTGAGAGGAAGGCCCTAAAAATGGTCAAAGACTCCAGCCACTGAAAACATTGACTGTTCTCTCTGCTACCACATGGCAAGCGTTACCAGAGTGCCAAGTCTAGGTCCAAAAGGCTCCTAAATAGCTTTTACCCACAAGCCATAAGACTCCTGAACAGCTAATTAAATGACTGAAAGACCTGTGTGTTGTTTTTGTTAATGCAGACAAAAAATATAGTTGGAGAGTCCCTGTAATCCTAGACTCGAATCATTCAGGTGAGAAAAAACATCAACCAGTCGAGTTTCTCAGTCGTGTGAGAAACTCGTCATCGTGCAAGCGGTCAGACAAGTGAAAATGGTCAGTAAAGACAACTTTAAGCTCATCTCTCAATTTAAAGAAAATGTCAATACTTTGCCCCCTGATAACCAGCGCACTTCTGTATGTTGTAAAAGCGTTACATGGTTGCTGCCCATATCACTGCATAATGCAGAAAATACACCAGAGTTCAGGGGCCTTGCTTTAGCAGAAGTTAACCATTTAAACTGTAGTGTCCAAAATGTATTTTGGAATTTTGTTGCTTTACAACCTGTAATTTAAATGTATTTTTGTTTGTTTTTCATGTAATGGACATACACAAAAGTCAAAATTGATTAAATTAAAATAATAACATAAGCATTTGTATTCACCCCCTTTGCTATGAAACCCCTAAATAAGATCTGGTGCAACCAATTACCTTCAGAAGTCACATAATTAGATGGTCTTAGGTTGACTTTATTTGACTGTCACATGATCTGTCACATGATGTCAGTGTATATATATATACACACACACACAACTGTTCTGAAAGGTCCCAGAAAATGCACCACCACCAAGCAAGTAGCACTATGAAGACCAAGGAACTCTCCAAACAGGTCAGGGACAAAGTTGTGGAGAACAGATCAGGGTTGGGTTATAAAAAAAAGAAAAAAATTTGGAACATGCCACGGAGCACCATTTTAAATACATTATTAAAAAATGGAAAGAATATGGCACCACAAACCTGCCAAGAGAGGGCCGCCCACCAAAACTCACGGACCAGGCAAAGAGGGCATTAATCAGAGAGGCAACAAAGGGACCAAAGATAACCCTGAAGGAGCTGCAAAGCTCCACAGCGGAGATTGGAGTATCTGTCCATAGGACCACTTTAAGCCGTACACTCCACAGAGCTGGGCTTTACGGAGAGTGGCCAGAAAAAAAGCCATTGCTTTAAGAAAGAAATAAGCAAACACATTTGGTGTTCGCCAAAAGGCATGTGGGAGACTCCCCAAACATATGGAAGAAGGAACTCTGGTCAGATGTGAGTAAAATTCAGCTATTTGACCAAGGAAAATGCTGTCTGGCACAAACCCAACACCTCTCATCATCCCGAGAACACCATCCACCCAGTGAAGCATGGTGGTGGCAACATCATGCTGTGGGGATGTTTTTCATCGGCAGGGACTGGGAAACTGGTCAGAATTGAAGGAATGATGGATGGTGCTAAATACAGGGAAATTCTTGAGGGAAACCTGTTTCAGTCTTCCAGAGATTTGAGACTGGGACAGAGGTTTACTTTCCAGCAGGACAATGACCCTAAGCGTACTGCTAAAGCACCACTTGGGTGGTTTAAGGGGAAACATTTAAATGTCTTTGAATGGCCTCGTGAATTTGTGGTATAACTTAAAGATTGCTTTACACCAGCGGAACCCATCCAACTTGGAGCTGTAGCAGTTTTGCCTTGAAGAATGGGCAAAAATACCAGTGGCTAGATGTGCCAAGCTTATAGAGACATACCCCAAAAGACTTGCCGCTGTAATTGCTGCAAAAGGTGGCACAACAAAGTATTGACTTTGAGGGGTGAATAGTTATGCATGCTCAAGTTCAGTTTTTTTGTCTTATTTCTAGTTTGTTTCACAATAAAAAAATATACTGCATCTTCAAAGTGGTAGGCATGTTGTGTGAAACAAATGATACAAACCCCCCCAAAAATCTATTTTAATTCCAGGTTGTAAGGCTACAAAATAGGAAACATGCCAAGGGGAGAATACTTTCGCAAGCCACTGTACCTGGCAGCTTCATTAAATAGTACTCGCAAAACACCACTCTCAATGTCAACAGTGAAGAGGCGACTCCGGGATGAAGGCCTTCTAGGCAGATTTGCAAAGAAAACGCCATATCTCAGAATGGCCAATAGAAAATAAAAGATGAAGATGGGCAAAAGAATAGACACTGGACAGATGAATTCTGACTAGAAGACCAGCATCCCAGAGTTGCCTGTTCACTGTTGATGTTGAGACTGGTGTTTTGCGGGTACTATTTAATGAAGCTGCCAGTGAGGCATCTGTTTCTCAAACCAGACACTCTAATGTACTTGCCCTCTTGCTCAGTTGTGCACCAGGGCCTCTCACTCCTCTTTATATTCTAGTTAGAGCCAGTTTGCTCTGTTCTGTGAAGGGAGTAGCACACAGCGGCGTACGAGATCTTCAGTTTCTTGGCAATTTCGTTCCATGGTATAGCCTTAATTTCTCAGAACAAGAATAGACTGACGAGTTTCGAACCCACAAATGCTGATGCTCCAGATACTCAACTAGTCTAAATACGGACCGTTTTGTTGCTTCTTTAATCAGAACAACAGTTTTCAGCTGTGCAAACATAATTGCAAAAGGGTTTTCTAATGATCAATTAGCCTTTTTAAAATGACATTCTTGGATTAGCTAACACAACGTGCCTTTGGAACACAGGAGTGATAGTTGCTGATAATGGGCCTCTACGCCTATGTAGATATTCCATAAAAATAATCAGCTACAATAGTCATTTACAACATTAACAATGTCTATACTGTATTTCTTATCAATTTTATGTTATTTTAATGGAGAAAGAAAATGTGTTTTTCTTTCAAAAACAAGGATATTTCAAAGTGACCCCAAACTTCTGAACGGGTGTGTGTGTGTGTGTGTGTTAACATGTTTTTGCATATCTTGAATGGGATATGCAAAATAGGTTTACATTGAGCACCTCTGACTCCTGCAAGTGTTGGCCTTCAGGTCCAAAAATACACTTTCTGACCACTTGCATGTATGGAAAGTTTTGTTCAAATCAAGAGGGGTGCAGTCAAAAAAGTGATTGCAATCAAATGGAACGACCCATAAAGTAAAGGGAAAGCTCGGGGGAAAAGTTGATGTACTTGTTCAGAGTGATCCTGTGTACATTCAATAGACTTTTGAACTGAAAAGTCCACTTACTGATCCTTCATCTGCACTTGGAAAGCCAGTAGCTGGGTGACGGCTATTTCTCACCTGCTTGCTTATGCTTGCCTCTTAGGTTCCTCTCGGAATTCAAGTCCTCGTCACGGTCATCATTCAGGTTCTTCTCAGAATTCAAGTCCCCGTCACGGTAACCATCCGACTGACTCTCTGCATGCAAGTCCCCGTCACGGTCATCATTCGGGTTCCTCTCAGATTTTAAGCCCCCCTCGTGGTCACCATTCATCCTCCAGCCAGGGGAGAAGAGTTGAGCCAACGGCCAGGCACCATGGCTTTCCGGTGGACGAATGGAACGAGTGGTGGTCAGAAGACAGACGTGATTCGTAAGCCAATCAGTCGGCCATGACAGGATACACCAGACAGTACAATAGTTGATGCAACCTGCAAAGACAATGACATCGTGCCTATGCTGTTTAAAAAAAAACTTGAAACACTACAGACAGCGCCTAAATGTAGGCTACATTATGCAGTTTAATTTTCTACATGTTTTTAGATTAATACATGTCTTATTTCTCTCCCTATAATAAGGTTGGTTATCTGTGGTTGAAACAGTCAGAAGTGTGTATTATATACTATGTACATTGTTGCTCTTGACACCTAACATGCTGACCAAACCGCCCGCTTGCGTGGGTACGCCATCGCGTGCAAGTTGATTTTGTTCACCCACACCAGAAGCGATCAGGACACGCAGGTTGAAATCAACACACTGATTAGATTAATTTGTGGACAGGTCAAAAAGCATTAAACATTTATGGCAATTTAGATAAATTAGCTAGCAACAGCAAGCGAGCTGTCAGCCACCAAGTATTTAGTCAGCCACCAATTGCGCAAGTTTTCCCACTTAAAAATATGTGAGAGGCCTGTAATGTTCATCATTGGTGTCACGGTTTTCATATGGTGAAGGAGAGTCGGACCAAACTGCAGCGTGTCTATTGTGATCCATGTTTAATAAAACAAACGTAACACGAATCAATACAAAACACTACAAAAACAAATAAACGAAAATGAAAACCGAAACAGCCTAAACTGGTGTCAACTAACACAGCACAAGGACACTAAGGACAATCACCCACGACAAACTCAAAGAATATGGCTGCTTAAATATGGTTCCCAATCAGAGACAACGATAAGCACCTGCCTCTGATTGAGAACCACTCCAGACAGCCATAGACTTTGCTAGATAACCCCACTAGCTACAATCCCAAATACATACACACCAAAACCCCAAGACAAAACACACCACAATACAAAAACTCCATGCCACACCCTGGCCTGACCCAATACATGAAGAAAAACACAAAATACTTAGACCAGGGCGTGACAGAACCCCCCCCCCCCCCCCTAAGGTGCGGACTCCCGAACGCACCTCAAAACAATAGGGAGGGTCCGGGTGGGCGTCTGTCCATGGTGGCGGCTCCGGCGCCCCTGGATAGACCACCCTCGCCGCCGACCATGGCCCAGTAAGTCCTCACCCAGAACCCCACTGGACTGAGGAGCAGATCGGGACTAAAGGACAGCTCGGGACTAAGGCAGCTCGGGAGTGAGAGAAAGCTCGGGAGTGAGAGAAAGCTCGGGAGTGAGAGAAAGCTCGGGAGTGAGAGAAAGCTCAGGCAGGTTGATGGATCTACCAGATCCTGGCTTGCTGGTGGTTCCGGCAGATCCTGGCTGACTGGCGGATCCTGGCTGAGTAGCAGATCTGGCGGATCCTGGCTGACTGGCGGATCCTGGCTGACTGGCGGATCCTGGCTGACTGGCGGATCTGGAAGAGTCTGGCTGACTGGCAGATCTGGAAGAGTCTGGCTGACTGGCAGATCTGGAAGAGTCTGGCTGACTGGCAGATCTGGACAGACTGGCGGCTCCTTGCAGACTGGCGGCTCCTTGCAGACTGGCGGCTCCTTGCAGACTGGCGGCTCCTTGCAGACTGGCAGCTCTGGCTGCTCCAAACAGGCAGGAGGCTCCGGCAGCGCTGGAGAGGAGAAAGGCTCCGACAGGGAAGGAGAGGCGAGGCGCACTGTAGGCCTGATGCGTGGTGCTGGCACTGGTGGTATTGGGCCGAGGACACGCACAGGAAGCCTGGTGCGGGGAGCTGCTACCGGAGAGCTGGGGTGTGGAGGTGGTACTGGATAGACCGGACCGTGCAGGCGCACTGGAGCTCTTGAGCACCGAGCCTGCCCAACCTTACCTGGTTGAATACTCTCGGTTGCCCTGCCAGTGCTGCAAGGTGGAATAGCCCGCACTGGGCTATGTAGGCGAACCGGAGACACCGAGCGCAAGGCTGGTGCCATGTAAGCCGGCCCAAGGAGACGCACTGGGGACCAGATGCGTAGAGCCGGCTTCATGGCATTTGGCTCGACGCTCAATCTAGCCCGGCCGATACGCGGAGCTGAAATATACCGCACCGGGCTATGCACCCGCACT
Organism: Oncorhynchus masou masou; assembly: GCF_036934945.1. NCBI lineage: Eukaryota > Metazoa > Chordata > Actinopteri > Salmoniformes > Salmonidae > Oncorhynchus > Oncorhynchus masou. Next base: position 14,515,074 of record NC_088237.1, read on the forward strand.
GGGGACACCGTGCGCACCACTGCATAACACGGTGCCTGCCCGGTCTCTCTAGCCCCCCGGTAAGCACAGGGAGTTTGCGCAGGTCTCCTACCTGGCGTAGCCATACTCCCTGATAGCCCCCCCCCCAATAAATTTTTGGGGCTGATTCCCGGGTTTCGCTCTGCGCCGCCGTGTCCTTCCTTTCGACTCCATTCTCCTATAGCACTCTTCGCACTGCTCCAGCGAATCCCAGGCGGGCTCCGGCACTCTCTCTGGGTCGGCCGCCCACCTGTCTATTTCTTCCCACGTCGTATAGTCCATACTGTACTCCTCTTTGGGCTGCTCCTGTTTCCTCTTCTCCTGCTGCACCTTTGGGTGGCTACACTCCCCTGGTTTAGCCCAGGGTCCTCTCCCATCAAGGATTTCCTCCCATGTCCAGAAATCCTTAATACGCAGCTCCTCTTTGGGCTGCTCCTGCCTGTTGACACGCTGCTTGGTCCGTTTATGGTGGGTGATTCTGTCACGGTTTTCATATGGTGAAGGAGAGTCGGACCAAACTGCAGCGTGTCTATTGTGATCCATGTTTAATAAAACAAACGTAACACGAATCAATACAAAACACTACAAAAACAAATAAACGAAAATGAAAACCGAAACAGCCTAAACTGGTGTCAACTAACACAGCACAAGGACATCAAGACACTAAGGACAATCACCCACAACAAACTCAAAGAATATGGCTGCTTAAATATGGTTCCCAATCAGAGACAACGATAAGCACTTGCCTCTGATTGAGAACCACTCCAGATAGCCATAGACTTTGCTAGATAACCCCACTAGCTACAATCCCAAATACATACACACCAAAACCCCAAGACAAAACACACCACAATACAAAAACTCCATGCCACACCCTGGCCTGACCCAATACATGAAGAAAAATAACAAAATACTTAGACCAGGGCGTGACAATTGGTACACTTCAACTATGACAGACAAAATGAGAAAAAAAATCCAGGAAATCACATTGTAGGATTTTAATGAATTTATTTGCAAGTGATGGTGGGAAATAAGTATTTGGTCACCTTCAAACAAGCAAGATTTCTGGCTCTCACAGACCTGTAACTTCTTCTTTAAGAAGCTCTGTCCTCCACTCGTTACCTGTATTAATGGCACCTGTTTGAACTTGTTATCAGTATAAAATACAGCTGTCCACAACCTCAAAACAGTCACACTCCAAACTCCACTATGGCCAAGACCAAAGAGCTGTCAAAGGTCACCAGAAACTAAATTTTAGACCTGCACCAGGCTGGGAAGACTGAATCTGCAATAGGTAAGCAGCTTGGTTTGAAGAAATCAACTGTGGGAGCAATTATTAGAAAATGGAAGACATACAAGACCACTGATAATCTCCCTCGATCTGGGGCTCCAAGCAAGATCTCACCCCGTGGGGTCAAAATGATCACAAGAACGGTAAGCAAAAATCCCAGAACCACACGGGGAGACCTAGTGAATGACCTGCAGAGTGCTGGGACCAAAGTAACAAATCCTACCATCAGTAACACACTACGCCGCCAGGGACTTAAATCCTGCAGTGCCAGACGTGTCCCCCTGCTTAAGCCAGTACATGTCCAGGCCCGTCTGAAGTATGCTAGAGAGCATTTGGATAATCCAGAAGAAGATTGGGAGAAGGTCATATGGTCAGATGAAACCAAAATATAACTTTTTGGTAAAAACTCAACTCGTCGTGTTTGGAGGACAAAGAATGCTGAGTTGCATCTAAAGAACACCATACCTACTGTGAAGCATGGGGGTGGAAACATCATGCTTTGGGGCTGTTTTTCTGCAAAGGGACCAGGATGACTGATCCGTGTAAAGGAAAGAATGAATGGGGCCATGTACCGTGAGACTTTGAGTGAAAACCTCCTTCCATCAGCAAGGGCACTGAAGATGAAACGTGGCTGGGTCTTTCAGCATGACAATGATCCCAATCACACCGCCCGGGCAACGAAGGAGTGGCTTTGTAAGAAGCATTTCAAGGTCCTGGAGTGGCCTAGCCAGTCTCAAGATTTCAACCCCATAGAAAATCCTTGGAGGAAGTTGAAAGTCCGTGTTGCCCAGCAACAGCCCCAAAACATCACTGCTCTAGAGGAGATCTGCATGGAGGAATGGGCCAAAATACCAGCAACAGTGTGTGAAAACCTTGTGAAGACTTACAGAAAACGTTTGACCTCTGTCATTGCCAACAAAGGGTATATAACAAAGTATTGAGATAAACTTTTGTTATTGACCAAATACTTATTTTCCACCATAATTTGCAAATAAATTCATTAAAAATCATAATGTGATTTTCTGGATTTTATTTTCTCATTTTGTCTGTCATAGTTGAAGTATACCTATGATGAAAATTACAGGCCTCTCTCATCCTTTTAAGTGGGAGAACTTGCACAATTGGTGGCTGACTAAATACTTTTTTGCCCCACTGTATATAAACATTGGGTTGTTACTTTACCTGAAATGCACAAGGTCCTCTACTCTGACAATTAATCCACAGATAAAATGGTAAACCGAATTTGTTTCTCGTCATCTCTCCTTCAGGCTTCTTTTTCTTCTTTGGACTTTATATAGCGGTTGGCAACCAACTTTACAGCATTACTACAACCGACCAGAGTGTGGATATAAGTTCATCTTTCAATCCCCCAGGTGGGTATATGCTCCTAAAAACCAATGAGGAGATGGGAGAGGCCGGACTTGCAGCACGTCGAGTGTCGCAAATGGAACCAATTTCTATTCTAGCGCCTTGCCGCGCAGGCGCTCGCTGACGCACAATAATTGATTTACATGTATGTTTACATTTATTTTGCAACGCTCGCGCATGCGTAGAAAGCGGTGGGGTCAGCATGTAAGGGTGATTGCCATTTGGTTATCCGTATTTCTACAGTATTGTTTGCCTGCATTGTTAGGCCATCATCATAATGATGGTATTATAAATTGTATTTTGTTTGTTTACAGTATTTACAGTATTTACCTATTGCAGCCAGAACTAAAGCTAAAGGGGAGAAACCAGACGAGTTTCTGTTGTCCCATACACAAAACATTTCAATTGTAACAGGTGTTTTTTAACACTGGTGATAAATGTATCATATATGTCTGACATCAAATGATATTTGAAAGCTGTTGTCATTTGTTTAATGTGGGTCCTTGCACTGGGTTTATAGTTATCTGTGGCTATAGATGATGTTTGTAGTTAAATTCAACTGATGCTGCTGATGTTTCGGGTATTGAGGAATGTATGTAGTTTACAGATCACTACGTTTATACTACGTCTTAAAGTTGTCAATCCCATGTTTTGTTTTTAATATTTGTCCGTTTTGATGTTGTATTGTTTTATATATACTCCTCTGATGTTTACTGTGTTGTTATGGCACTGAACTAATATAAATATAGAAAATATGTTGTTGTTACCTGTCCTCTCAGGCCACTTCAGGTCATCCAATGAAGGTAATTGTGGTATTATTTACCTTCACCACCAGGCGAAGACCACATTTGAGACACACACAGTTACACCACCAGAGGGAAGCAATGTACAACATTAATGTTCCTTTCATTTTAGTCACTTGCTTGTGCAAGGCTTCTTTCTCGGGTTCTTCTATGTGTTGAGACTTGAAAGACTCACATAGGTGAATGGATCAGAACAGATAACAGAGGGGAATCTTCAGTCATATTTTCTGTTTCTACACAACACTTATTGTATATTTATTGGAGAAAGCCAAACAGAAACTGCTGCCTACAAGGACAAGAGTGGTGGAGGCCCGTTGAGAATGTACACTACCGGTCAAAAGTTTTAGAAAACCAAATGATTCAAGGGTTTTTCTTTATTTTTTACTATTTTCTACATTGTAGAATAATAGTGAATGCATCAAAACTGTGAAATAACACATGGACTCAAGTGGTAACCAAAAAAGTGTTAAACAAATCAAAATATTTTTTGAAATAGTCACCCTTTGCCTTGATGACAGCTTTGTACACTCTTGGCATTATCTCAACCAGCTTCATGATGTAGTCACCTGGAATGAATTTCAATTCAACACTTTTTTGGTTACGACACGATTCCATGTGTTATTTCATAGTTTTGATGTCTTCACTATTATTCTACAGTGCACAAAATAGTAAAAATAAAGAAAAGCCCTTGAATGAGTAGTTGTTAAAAAACGTTTGACTGGTAGTGTATAGTTAAGCAATGAGGCATGGGGGGGGGGTGGCATATGGTCCACGTTGTGTCGTACTTAAGAGCAGCCCTTAGTCATGGTATATTGGCTATATACCACAAACCCTCGAGATACATTATTGCTATTATATATTGGTTACTGATGTAATTGGGCTCCCGAGTGGCTCAGTGGTCTAAGGCACTGCATCATAGTGCTAGAGGTGTTACTACAGACTCTGGTTCAATTCCAGGCTGTATCACAACCGGCAGTGATTTGGAGTCCCATAGGGTGGTGCACAATTGCCGTCATTGTAAACTGACTTGCCTAGTTAAATAAAGTTTTTTTTAAATTATGGTTTGGGAAGAAAAATTAAAGTTAACATACATGTTCATGATCTGATATATCACGGCTGTCAGCCAAACCACCCACTTTATAATACAAGATGTATCTCTTCAGCAGTTGAAAGGTCCTAACCTTACATACAGTACCAAGCCTGTTATTTCCCTGATATTCCTATCCCATGTAACAGACACAATGGACTTCCTCAGGTTAATGACTGGTGAGGTGAGGAGAATGAACATGAGAGTTTTAGCACTGTGTTGGGAAGGGCCTTTCCCTCCACAGCCCAGCGCCTCTCATCTGACACCTGCTGAGATCAAAACACACACAGCTCATTTACAGCCATTCAGAGGACAGTGGGATATTATGACCCCTTGCTGAGAACCTGTCTTCCTGTCACATAGTCTGAGGAATAAGAGGGGAGAACAGGGAGGAGGATAGAGGAGAAAAGCTATTATTACATTGGCTGACTCCATAATTCTCTTGTCATGGATTGTGTGAACACTGGCTGGATTTAACCCTCCGATCCCCCAGGCAACGTCAGCCATGTACAGAATCCTGTAGCCTGGCTCTTCCCAAACTAAAAAAAAATGTGAGTCACATTTTCAAACAGTCCATTTAGACTTTTCAACAGGGCTATACATTTGGGTGATGTTTTTTTTCTTGCCTGAGTAGCCTCGTTTCACTACCAAAAATAAAATTAAACCATCTAGTGTTCAGCGGAATAACAATTTTCAGCATTATGCAATGATATGCGCGGCGACCATGTAACGCTTTTACAATTTACAGAAGAAGTGCCCTGGTTATCAAGGGGGAAAGTATTGACACGTTTTTTTTAAATTGAGAGACGAGCTTAAAGTTGTCTTTACTGACCATACTTTTCACCTATCTGACCGCTTGCACGATGACGAGTTTCTCACGACTGGCCTATCTGGGCGATGTTTTTTCTCGCCTGAATGATCTGAATATGGGATTACACGGACTCTCCGCAACTATATTCAATGTGCGGGACAAAATTGACGCTATGGTTAAGTTGGAGTCCTTCTCTGTCTGTATTAACAAGGACAACTCACAGGTATTTCCATCATTGTATGATTTTTTTGTGTGCAAACGAACTCAAGATTACGGACAATGTCAAATGTGATATAGCGAAGCACCTGAGTGAGCTGGGTGCGCAATTACGCAGGTACATTCCCGGAACGGACGACACAAACAACTGGATTTGTTATCTCTTTGATGCCCTTCCTCCAGTCCACTTACCGACATCTGAACAAGAGAGCCTCATTGAAATTGCAACAAGCGGTTCTGTGAAAATGTAATTTAATCAGAAGCCACTGCTAGATTTCTGGATAGTGCTGCGCTCAGAATATGCTGCTTTGGCGCTGCTAAAACACTGATGCCCTTTGCAACCACGTACCTATGTGAGAGTGGATTCTCGGCCCTCACTGGCATGAAAACTAAATACAAGCACAGACTGTGTGTGGAAAATGATACACTCTCCAATACAACCCATCATTGTAGTTATGTGCATCCTTTCAAGCACACCGTTCTCATTAACCTGTGGTGAGTTATTCACAATTTTGGATGAAAAAATAAGGTTTTATATGTAAAATGGCTAAATAAAGGACATTGATTGGACAACAATTGATTATTATTATTATTTGTGCCCTGGTCCTATAAGAGCTCTTTGTCACTTCCCATGAGCCGGGTTGTGACAAAAACTCACACTCATTCTTATGTTTAATGAATGTATTGTTTAGTGTGTGTGTGGCAGGCTTACAATGACGGCAAAAACATTTGTGAGCGCGCTGACCCTGGTGCTAGAGGGGGTACGCAGCTGGAGATTGAATGTTTGAAGGGGTGCGGGACTATAAAAAGTTTGGGAACCACTGTTGTAGCCTATTAAGTAAAAAACTGGAGTTGAGGAAAACGATAACAGAAAGAAAAGCAAGCTGACCTAATGTATGTTAGGCCCATCTCATGAGATAATGTCCATAATACGCTTTTTTGATTAACAATCAATTCAGAGAAAAATTAAACATAGGCTTTAGCATGCAATATATTGATTAATATGTAGACCACATACAGTGCACATTTCGCACCTAATTGACCTAATATATGCATCAGATTTTATTTAAATGTCCCGCCCTGCGACGCTTGCCATGCGTCCGCCCTCGCGAGGCAGTAAAGCAAGCGCACACAGACACAGCTAGCGTTTCCAACTCCGTTCAGTCAGTATTGTCAGTGCGACCAAGGGCTGACAACCAGCAAGTATTCCCTTCGATATTTCAGTCAATTTAAATATATCTTTGATGAACAGAAAACGAATTTAATCGCACTTCGGAACTATCATTCTGCCATTTACAAAGACTAAAGAATAGTTTCAAAACCAGTTTTATTCTCGCTATGTAGATGTCTCGGTTGGGGTACTAGGAACGGGAGCACGCTGATCTGTTATCCAAGATGAGTGGGACCAACGCGGCTTCTGGAGCGGCGCCTTGCCGTTTTGCTCACTACTTTGTGATATGCGGAATAGACACCGAAACTGGGCTGGAACCGGACGAATTAGCCGGTAAGATCACTTTCTTATTTTTTTTATTAACCGTTTCCCTATGAGGTAACTATGCAAAAACAACGTTTTTTCTAAAAACGATCTATTTGATTTTAAACTAATACACTTGAATCTTAGTGACACTGTCAATGCATATCATTTATTTGGAACATATTTTACAGTCTGAAGGTAATCCATTATGTGCTTTATTTAAAGACAACAACATAAGGACAATGGCTAGAGTTGCAGCCTGATATCACCTTGTTTACATTCTTGTAGTCTCTGGTAAACTGGGTGAAAGGAATTTGAAAGGTATTGGGGACATTTCTTCACATCTTTGTCAGACCTGTCCATGCTGTTTTTGTGGACTAAAGAGAGCGCAAGAAAGCAATGGCTATAATGTCATTATTTCAATGATAAAACTCCAACACTTCTTATGATGCTGGTGTTTCAGTGAAGCACAGTGAAGGATGCAAAAGTGGAGGCTTTTAGGATGTTTTTGTTTACAAACGCTGCAACTGAGGATAATCATCATTATTTTACTAATAAAATTGTTAAAACCCCATGAACCCTTCCTCAGTTACGAAGAACCGAAATGATATATCTGCACATATTTTAGGTTCAATCAGCGTTGGACTCAGGTCCTCTCTCTGTTTGTGTTTGGCGAGGCTGTGTGTTTGTTCAGTGCGATAGCAAGCTCTAAGTACTCTCTGTTAACCATGCAAGACCAGTATTGATTTCAGGGTCACCCCTCCCGTTTTGCATCAGTGACTGAACAAAGTGCACAGCCCACTAAGAACAAAAGCAGAGGCCCTCCATCGATCGCCAGCCTCCACTTGGCTACGTTCAGGGGCCAACTGAGCTGCGTTCAGAGTCACTGGAACACTGCCAAATAGCAGTATTCTGGTGTTGCTGCATGTTTTTAATTAGTTTGTATCCTGTTCAAATTGAATTACCTGGCAGATTCAGACTCGTCTTCTCCTGTTGTGTTCAAATATTTCCTCTGTGACATAGTGCTTCTATAGAAAGGGAGCTTTCTTTGACATTGAGTGCTTTGCACATGGTTCTGTTGGAGAAGTAGACAATGTTCCTGTATGGTCGCGTCATGCTGTTGTTGCATATGATATCACGTCTCCATAGCTGAGTCTCTATATAACTAGAAGTTCAGAATTACTTAACGGTCAGTGCATGTTCATGGAACAGCCTCACCTGAAGTGAGTGAGCTGTGAATGCTTCTGATTTGAATCCTTTGTCCTTCGGGAAACAGCTCTTCTAGTACTTTCCAAGCACAAGACTCTAGAATGGGAGGATTCAGGATTCCTTTAGTTGCATGTTTAATCAGACACATTTAGCCTCTCTATGGGGGCAGGATTTTGGGACAATCCGAGTGCTGATCGGGGTGTTATTTCGGGGCTAATATTTAGATTCTGTGAGGATTAATTTGCGCCAGGGTGAGGAGGCATCATGAATGATATGGCACAGGCAGTTCAACGACTATCAGGTTATTACACTGTGGGATGTTCCTCTCTGTTCCTGTCTCGTCTCTACAAATGTGTGTGTGTTGTCTCTGTGACTAAATTCATGTTACTGTTATTTGCTTGTGGTTAAGTCTGCACCGGAGCCATTTGTTGCCAGTGTGTTGATCTCAGGCTGTGGCGCGTCGTTGATCCTCAGATGTGACGCTGCTGAGCATCCACCACAATGAGCCCATATGCCTCCCTGTCTGCTGCCCTCACACTGATCACCCCAACCCTCTGCCTGTGTGTCTGTTGAACTGGGGCACAAGTTAACAGTCGGAGGAGTTGAGCAGTCGGCTGTTAGGAAAGGAGAGGAAAGGACTGGGTGAGAGAAAGAGAAGGAGTGATTTGTTAGAAGAGTGGCCAGAGTGGTAATGTCTGTGTTGCTGTTGATTTAGATCATTCAGAGACTGTATCTCTGGTGTGATGATTAACCAAGCTTTGTGAGACTGAGTTTAAGTTTCTTTAGTGGATTTGATAAATCTGTCTCCAGACATGTTTTAGATAGTTGAGATGGCACCACCTGTCAAAATCCTAACTCTACTGTTCTTAATCCTACAGAATACTACACAGCAAAGTCTCTCAGTAAGAACGATACCTATACTTGGGCATTATGTTACACTATGTCAATGGGTCTCTCTGATTTGTGTGTGTGTTTTTGGCATATGGTAGTCTGCCACAACATTTTCTCCATTGATCTTTGACTGCTCTATTGTGGGCTGCTGTGGAGGTCCGTTAACGTAGTATTGTTTATCCACAGACGCGGTGGGAAAAGGTCTAGTAGAATCCATTACAGGAGCCATTTGTAGACCGTTATCTCCTCCCCCTCTCACTCAGCATCCCATCCCCAGGGCTTTGTCATCTGCCCCGGTGAGCAACTGAACATCCAAACTGACATTCATTTACAATCCAGAAGCTGCTCTTCTCCCACTGCTCTCCTCCCCCACGACACTCCTCAGATGGCCGTGATGGATATCATCGACATCAACATGTCGCCACTCGCTGTGAGCTTCTTCATTAGCTATCGCTATAGCAGCCCCAGCCTGGCTTGTATCCTGTTTTACAGCGGCTGGTTTGGTCTGGGCTGGTTTCAGTCTGATCCACATTAGGCTCAGGCTTGGCCTTGCTTATTTTGAGCTGTTAATGTGGCTCTGACTCCCCTCCTTTCATACCCCTCCCATTCCCTTTGTGTGGCAGTAGGCCTGTTTCCCCAGGCCCATTGTTCTAGGCGCCAGGGCCAGACTTCCTGTGGATTTGACCGGCCGTCCCGCCTGCATGTGTGGCTGCTGGGGAGGTCACTGTCCCAGTGGATGCCATCTATCTCCCTATTTGTTCATTCAGTGAGCATGGTAGTACCACACTTTTTGTTGGCTTTGACCTCAATGTTTGTCCTCCAGAGATGAAACATTTCCAAAGTAGAGGAGAGTTGATGTGTGTGTCACTCCTATTAAAAGCGATAGTTTGGGATTTTGGCAATGAAGCCAAAAAGCTACTGTCCCAGAGTCCGATGAACTCATGGATACCATTTTTATGTCTCTGTATCCAATATGAAGGAAGTTAATAGGTAGCATTGGCTCGCGAAACTAACTAGCTGTAGCGCAACGACTGGAAGTCTATGGGAACAGCTATCATGCTACATGTTCATCTGACTCTTGGGAGGTAGATAAAAGGCTTCATTGCCAAAATCCTTTTCATATCACATTAATGGTGGCACTATAATAGAAGTCTTACTCAATGACTGTATCAGAGTCTTGAAGTGGTTTATATATATATCCTGGCTGGTGACTAGAGCGACAGAAATGGTTCCACTCTAACAGAGGCGCGCCACCAATGTGTTGTTTGTTCCCTGTATTCTAGGACCAGCTGCTGTGTGTGTGTGTGTGTGTGTGTGTGTGTGTGTGTGTGTGGAGCTGAAAAGTGAGAAAGGGTGTGTGCTATTCTGGGAGTTGTGGTTGGCACACCAGCTGTACAGGGAAAGTTATTAGGTCAGTGTTCCATCCTTGTGAGCCTCCCCTCCCCTCTCCTCACCTAACCCCCACTGATGGGAAAGGCATGCACGGAGCATCCATAAATATGAAATGAAGTAGTCTTGCTGACAAACACACTTAAGATGCAGCCTGTACCAGTGAACAACAGATGTTCAGTTTTCAGTACGCAATCCTGCAATGATGCTATGTACTCCATCAGGTCTCCCTCTTTCATACCGCAGACTCCTCACACCAGTCTTTTATCCTAACCGGCACATTTGATACTGCCGGATTAAGGTTGGGTTAGTGAAATCGTGCGAGTAATTCAAGCCCATCCATAAACTGTATTGGCTAATACATGCGCACATTTTCTAGCGTCTGTCTCTAGAACTCTATACGTGTCCCTGGAGTGCAAGAGTGTACACGTACGTGTAGGCTACAAGTGTACTAGTGTTTCTGGTGATATGACCTACACGTTGATAACGGAATGTAGGCCTGTAGGGACTAGCTAAACTGGCCTGTGGTGGGACAGGGAGTGTCAACAAGCCCAGTGAAGGAGCCTCACAAAGGCATTTGAAGGGCTTTACTGCTGGCCTTGGCCATCTGTCCTCCAGGGGCCAGTCTGGAAGTCAGGACAATGCAGTCCTTGGCTAATGCTAATACAACACTGAAATATGCTAATGATGACACAGGCCAGCGCTGATGCACGCCCTTGTTGACACATGCTAATGACCATGTAGGAATCTGTTAATTAACATAAACCATAGGCTAACACTGATGCCAGTTCATATTAATAGGTAAACATTGTGGCTAACACCTTCAGTTCTCTGGTAATGTGACCAATGAGGTTTCTCTGGACAAAAAGCAGAGTACTCTTTTAATGGTCACACACTGAAATCTTCCTTCTTCCCACTCTCTCTCCCCCTCTCTCTCTCTCCACTGTGTAGTGATTTCCTCCATCTCTCTATGCCACCGTCTCCTGTGTGTAATAGTGTGATCTGTAGTCAGGCCAGTTAGCGAGGCAGTAGGCAGGGCTATCTATCTGTGGGCTGTGTTAAGCCTGTTAGTTTAATCCATCCAGACAGATCCTCCAGGCTACACTGAGCAGTGCTCCACGCTTTAACAATCTCTCTAATCTAACGCAGGCCTCCACACACGCACGCACACATGCAACCACAGCCTCTGCACTCTGCTTCCCTGAACGTTTGACCCTTTTAGACATGAGGGTTACTCAACTCCACTCCCACAGTCACCCTGTCTGCTTGTTTGTAGTCTTCACCAAGGAGGTCAGGGGATTTACCTCCTATTACCTAGTGATAATACTAGTAGTAACTTAGTGATAACATTTATGCCAAAAAGCTGTGAAAATGGCCAGACACTGAAGTTGACGCATACTGGAATTCAATGGGGGGGAAAAATGGTTTGTTTGTTAGGTATAACGTAGGCTACTCTGTCCTTACAGCGTAGTGTAGCAAGAAGTTTGTTAGATCAATGTCAGGGACAGTCACCCCCATTATCCCCATCGATCACTGTCAAGTGTTTTAAGTTAAAGATCAAGATCAGAGGTTAAGAGTTGGAACCGACCCACCTGATCATGATGGATACCCACCCTCAGGGAGGAGTGGGCGAGAGGTGGGGCTGCTGTTGCTGGGAGCCTGTTGCCACGGTGGCACCGTCGGTCCCCCAAACCCCCGTCCAAACACACATATACCCCCGACCAGTCTCAAAAGGAGCAGTTGATCACTGAGGGCTTTGCGCCCCATTTCACACACCCCTCCCGGTGACCCTTGACCCGGTCTCCAATATGCTTCCTCTCTCCCTAGGCTTGGCAGCAGCAGATGTGGGAGAATGGGGTGTAGTGGGTGAGGGGGGAAAGGAAAGGAAAAGGGATACCTAGTCAATCACAACTGAATGCATTCAACCAAAATGTCTTCCGCATTTAACCCAACTGGGACAGCGAGTTGTTGTTTTGGTAAGGCCAACCAGGGGCTTAACGTTATTTATACTGGTGGCCTAGGAGCCATGTTTAGATGGGAGTGTTCAGTGTTAGTAGGCTCTTGGAGTAATCACATTTCTGTGGTCATAAGCTTCTAGCAGATTCTCTTACAGCTTTTGTCGATTTGATTGTTCTGAAGCTAAATTTACTCTCTTGTTGCTTTTCTGTCACATTTTCTTCCAGTGTCTTTTTCTTCTATAATAGAAGTCCAGACACCAGGTATAAATCTAAATGGTTATAGTGAGGTAATGTGTGCTGTGTCCTTGTTTTTTTTTTGAAGTGCCACCTTTTGTCTATTACGGACCATGTTTACTGTTTAGTAGAGGTTTGTAGTGTACCAACTAGCTCCGCTGTTTGCATGAACTGGCCTTGATTCATCCTGTGGTAAAAACTGTCAGGATTTGGCCAGGGTTGTTCCGGGTTTTGGTCAGTAGATGCCCCCATTGTGCTTTTTGTCCTTATGTTTTTCCCTTGATCCCCATTAATTATTTGCACCTGTGCCTCGTTTCCTCTAATTGTATTTAAACCCTTAGTTTCCCTCAGTTCTGTGCTCTGTGTTTGTATGTTAGCACCCTGCCCTAGTGTTCTGTGTACTCTTGTCGATTCCGGGTGACGCTCTTGTGGTATTCTGTTTTTTGTTTATTTTTTTGTGAGTTTCTTTTGAGGCCTTTTTGTGCTTTTCCTACCACCTTTTGGATTTGCCATTTTTTGTATTTAAGGATTTTTCTTTATTAAATACACCGTCTTAAGTACTGCTGTGTCTGCCTCATCTTCTGGGTTCTGCTGACTATTCGTGGCTCAGTTGGTTAAGTGACTGTTTCTCACTCCGGAGACCCAGGTTCGAAACCGGGTCCTGACAAAAACACCATTTGTTACATCTCTGAAAGTCAAACAACATATGCTTGTGAGGCGCTCAGTATATGGAAATGTCACTAGCTGACATTTCACTCTCTCTGTTTCTGTCAGTTATTATGATGCTATCTATGTGGGAACAGTACTGGCAGAGAAACCTATTGACTAGTGTTTGGTTTTGAGAATCTGAAATGTGCTTATTCATGTCACTGAGAGGGTAATGTATAACGTTTACATTGTCAGGATATGATATGGTTCGCCATCAGGGCTCCTATGGGAGGGATCCTCTGGGAGGAGAAGAGACACAGTCTGGTACCAATCACCATGACAGCCTTGAGTTTGGGAGGAGTGAGCACTTTGGGGTAGAGGTCAGGTCAGATGAAGTGAGGAAGAACAGATATCACTAAGGTTCTGTTTAGCAACAGATGCATTGGCTGTTCAGATGTATAGGAGGAAACTCTGCCTATGAGAAAGGGTTAAATATCAGTGTTTGTGTGGAAATGTTTTTTTCTAATGCAGCTGTATTGATCCTCTGGGAAGAATAAACTTGGTTAAGCTTTCATAGTGTTTTTACTCTGAAAATTACAACCTAACACTAGGAACAGAATTATCTGCCAAAACAGAAGTGAGAGCCACAGGAATGTGCTGAAAATCACTGTAACCAAATACTGTAGCTCTACACTTTGTTTTTAGGTGACGAGAGCAGAGACTAGTGGAATAACTATACATCATTAAGGTAGCCTCCATAATCCTCATTTGATGTTCAAATGACACTCTTTCCTTGTTGGAAAAAAAACATAAATGTACTTAAAAATCACTATGGCTGTGTTTCTGTCTATGAATATGTCCCTTCTGGAGGGTATTGAAGCTGGACTTGAATAGATGCTGTAGAATGCCATTGTTTCTTGTCAATTTCAAGAAGACTTCCTGTGGTTTTCTACAATGAGTCAGTCTGTATACTCTGCTCAACTATGAGAATCCTGATGTATATTACATACAAGTCAATGTCAGTTAAGCCACAATATATGACAATCAGTGGTATCCTACCCTTGCCTGACTCCTCATTCGTTTTGTTGTTCGCGACAGACTTTAGTCTGAATATGACACATTTAAAGTTGTTTGGGTGACGTGGTTTGTGGTGAAAACAAAGTGGTCAACGATTGGATTGTCTATAACCTATATAAGCCAGTTATGTACTTCAAATGCGCCGCTTCACCCACGTGTGTTCTGGCTCTGGCCCAAGCCCATTGTTTTCTGGGACCAATCAGACGGCCCGAATTAGTTCGTATTTTAGCGTGGCATAGCGTTTGAACGGAGCAAGGAGTCTGGGTAGCCATGCAAAGCCTATTCGGTACATGTAGGCTCCTGAGTGGCGCAGTGGTCAAAGGCACTAGAGACGATGTCACTACAGACCCTGGTTCGATACCCGGGCTGTATCACAACCGGCCGTGATCGGAAGTCCCATAGGGCGGCACACAACTGTCCTAGCGTCGTCCGGGTTAGGGGAAAGTTTGGCCGGGGTAGGCCGTCATTGTAAATAAGAATTTGTTCTTAACTGACTTCCCTAGTTAAATAAAGGTCAAATATAAAATACTATAACATAATGGTTTTCCATTCCCATAAAATGTATTGTTTGTGTCGTCATCATGGTCAGTTGCCAGGTATGGTATAGTATAAAGTCTTCCATGAACTCTCTCTCTGACTTCCTCCTATTGGCTGACTTCTCCATCCCCAACAATAGAACCACAACATATATTTAAGGTTCATTATACAACACAATTTATACAAAACATATGCTGCTTGTCCTGGTAGCCTAGTGGTTAGAGCGTTAGGCCAGTACCCGAAAAGTTGCTGGATCAAATCCCTGAGCTGACAAGATAAAAAGCTGTCGTTCTGCCCCTGAGCAAGGCAGTTATCCCACTGTTCCCTGGGCGCCAGCGACGTGGATGTCGATTTTAAGGCAGCCCCCCCGCAATTCTCTGATTCAGAGAGGTTGGGTTAAATGCGGAAGACACCATTCAGTTGTACAACTGACTAGCGACCCCCCCCCCCCTTTCCCCAATATGCAGGTTTCAAGCAATTCATTTATATTCCTCTAGCCATCCCTTTCTCGCCTCCACCTCAGTCTCTCTGTCATACAAGGGGCAACAAGTGTTGTTGCTGCAGTTGGTGTGTGTACCCTGGAGAATGGATAGTGGTTATACCCAGTGGTGAAATGGTACAGCCAGGGTTCTGCGGTCTGTGTGCTATGTCCTGTTTGTTTGGTCTCTGCCCTGGAGTGGGCTGACCCAGAGGGCAGTGTCAGTGTCACTGAAAGACATTTAAAAGAGACCAGGCTTCTGTTGAAAAGGCTGACTGGGATTGAGAAAAAGGGCAAGGGATGAAAGCGAGGGAGAGAGGCAATACAGAGAAATAATGAGAGGGAGAAGGATGGAGATAAATAGATATGTGACAGAGAGAAAGAATGAGAGGGTTACACACAGGGAGGTGGGGACCCAGGGAGACAGGAAAGAGTCATATCTTGGGAGAATCAAATGATGAAGAAAAAGGGAGAGGGAGAATTTCTGAAGAGCAAGAGAGGGATAGAAATGTAGAAGAAGAAAGATGCTTCTGGATGAAAGCGAGGGGAAAATCCCTCTCAGATGAAGAGCCGCGTGTGGTTTAGTGCACGCTGGTTCATTTCCATCAATCACAGGATGATAATACTACAGCGTCCCTAGCAACACGGGTCACACCGTCAGCAGAACAGCACCCGGCCTCCTCTCCTTACGTAACTAACACCCGATAGCCATCACCACGGCAGCCATCCAGGGCCATCTCCCGTGACAGATTACAGCACAGGGCAGTGGTAGGCTGCTGGCGGTGCCTAGCAACAGGAATATCGCCGTGGCGTCCAGTGTGAAGCCATGCTACTGGACAGTTGGGGAGTATTCATGTTGTGTAAATCAGAACATTGAAGAGCTGAAATGTATTAATTACATCATTCCTGTGTGCCAGCCAGACCAGTTGATGAATGAGAAGAGAAGCATGTTTTTATAGAGATTGCCATGATCACAGACCTGCAACATATGTGAGCTTGGTGTAGCAGATATGGTTTTTAGAGCCCTTTTCTCATCTGTGAATCTGTCCAACAAGCATTTTTATGTAACGTCAACAGGTATGAATCTCTATTTTAATATCGGTTTCAATGTACTTAGTTAGATTATGGATGTTTGGATACATTTGTGAATAGGTTTGAAGAGCTCCAGTGTAGCCAATAGTCATGTTGATTCAACAACTTGATAGAGGCTAAAGCTGAGTCACATTGGCTGTCCAGTCCAGAAGGAAACCAACAACCTCCAAGACCCTCGGAACATTCCAGAACATCTAGTTGCTATGACAACCACGGGATATGTATCCAATTGCGTCACAGTATGGTCAATCTGCTAGGGATTAATTGGAAGGCATTCTCTGTTGTGGCGGCTGGGAAACGATCTTTCAATGTGTGTGTGTCTGTCTTTCTGGGGATGCTTAGCTGGCCGGTAATGGCGACTTTGTTCTTTGACCGAGCTCCAACTCATCCAGCGACCTATGCCCTGTGATAAGCCTGCTGGGTAAACAATACGTGACCGCAATCTGATAGGACACATTGTTCTCTCTATTTCTCTCTGTTTCTCTTTCCCTCTCTGTGTCTTGCACAGGACAAAGGCGCGCGCACACACACACACACACTGTGGTTGTCGCTACATCCCCAGGCTGTCCCTACAGGTCTCATGTTGACAGAGAGATCGGCAGAGGCTGAGAGCTCCTCAGTGGCCTACAGACACACCGCCATGATAAAGACATGTAATAAGTAGCTCTGGTGGTAGTGTCACGGTGACCATAGAGCCTGAAAGACTGTGGGTAGTCATTGGCTAGGACTGTCTCTTCTCCGTCACACGCTGATGATTCATAAAGAGCGGCGTTTATGGAAAAGGATGGAGCAGAGAGGGACAATGGGCTGGCAATGCAGGACTAGATTTAACAGAGAACCCTGTATGTTCTAGCCATTCTGTTTCTATGTACAACATACATTATACTTCTCCTGTCTGCTCCATTGAAATATCATTCATTTAATGATCTGCTCATTAAAGCAGACCATTAAATGGGGGAGCGAGAGAATGAGGCAGGTAGAGTGTACAAGAGGGCGAAGGCAAAAGTAATGCACTTTATTGGAAGCCGAGTGTCATTTGCGATGTAGACATTCACACTGCTGGAGGACTGTGATTGTTTGCCGCTGAAGCGCTTTTCTGTAACAGTCACACTCAGCAGTGTTAGGTTGTAATTATCAGAATAAATAACTCACGGGCACTAGAGAAGCTTAACCAAGTAAAATTCTCCCCAACGGGTCGACACAGCTGTAATTCAGACACAGGCATGGCTTTGCTCCCCTTTGGGTGGAGTCTCCTCCGTATCTCTAAACATTGCATCATTCTTGCTAAGGGGTTGGCTGTAGTCCAGTTATTTTCCCTCCTGCTTCTTAGGCCTATTACAAGACGAAACACATTTCTTTGTCCATCTACCATGAATTGCGAGACTTTAGAATGATTCGGTATTTTCCAATCTGAAAAATATACTTGGACAAAATCTGATGGAGACATTCTCAGTTGATTCATTCTGAGTTCAGTTCAGATGACTCGCTGCTAGCAGTAGGCTCTCCACACCACCATTGAGAGGGAATTGGCTGGAGTCTGTAATACTGTTAAAATGAGAATGGATTTGCGTGCCGAGATTGTGAATGAACAGTAGTAGCTACTTGATATGTGGATGGGCGTTATCTCCCTCCAGCTGTTAAACATTTATCAGGGCAAACGCCAATGTTGCTCTAGCTGCGGGCGATTCCTTGATCCACCTCTACGCAGACTACACCATTCTGTATACTTTCGGCCCGTCCTTGGGCACTGTGCTATCTAACCTCCAAACGAGCTTCAATGCCATACAACACTCCTTCCGTGGTTAAACGCTAGTAAAATCAAATGCATGCTTTTCAACCGTTCGTGCCTGCACCCGCACCCGCACGCCCGACTAGCATCAACACCCTGGATGGTTCCGACCTAGAATATCTATAAGTACCTAGGTGTCTGGCTAGACTGTAAACTCCCCTTCCAGACTCATATCAAACATCTCCAATCTAAAATCAAATCTAGAATCGGCTTTCTATTCCGCAACAAAGCCTCCTTCACTCACGCCGCCAAACTTACCCTAGTAAAACTGACTATCCTACCGATCCTCGACTTCGGCGACGTCGTCTACAAAATAGCTTCCAACACTCTACTCAGCAAACTGGTTGCAGTTTATCACAGTGCCATCCGTTTTGTTACCAAAGCGCCTTATACCACCCGCCACTGCGACCTGTATGCTCTCGCTATGCTCTCGCTACATATTCCTCGCCAGACCCACTGGCTCCAGGTCATCTACAAGTCCATGCTAGGTAAAGCTCCGCCTTATCTCAGTTCACTTGTTACGATGGCAACACCCACCCGTAGCACGCGCTCCAGCAGGTGTATCTCACTGATCATCCCTAAAGCCAACACCTCATTTGGCCGCCTTTCGTTCCAGTTGTCTGCTGCCTGTGACTGTAACAAATTGCAAAAATCGCTGAAGTTGGAGTCTTTTATCTCCCTCACCAACTTCAAACATCTGCTATCTGAGCAGCTAACCGATCGCTGCAGCTGTACATAGTCTATCGGTAAATAGCCCACCCAATTTTACCTACCCCATCCCCATACTGTTTATATTTATTTACTTTTCTGCTCTTTTGCACACCAATATCTCTACTTGTACATGACCATCTTATCATTTATCACTCAAAATTGTAATTATTCGCCTACCTCCTCATGCCTTTTGCACACAATGCATATAGACTTAAAAAATCTATATTATACGGTGTTATTGACTTGTTTATTGTTTACTCCATGTGTAACTGTGTTGTTGTCTGTTCACACTGCTATGCTTTATCCTGGCCAGGTCGCAGTTGCAAATGAGAACTTGTTCTCAACTAGCCTACCTGGTTAAATAAAGGTGAAATAAAAAAATAAATGAAAAATGTCATTGTGTGTTTTTCCTGGATGAAACACAAAGTGTAAATCTCTGTTCTCTGTAAGCCTCATTTCCACACCAGGGAAATAAGTTGTTTTGTTGTACCTCGCTCTGCTCTTGTTTGCTTTATTTCAGTCGGTCTGTTGGCCACACCGACCGAGGTTGTTGCAAAAGTCACTTTGCGTTAGATACCCCGGCTGTGTCCGTGACGATCAAGACCATAAACGTCAGACTGCTTTTAGTCAATCTGTCCATGTTCTTCCTAGTCAAACTAGTTTATGTGCGTTTTCTGTTTTGCTTCAGTTTCTTTGTGAGGGCCATGTTTTTCTGTCTTATATGCTGTCGGTTACATGAAGATGAATGTTACAGTGGATCATAGCAAAGGGCTGTGCTGAACTATTCAAAGTGAACATAGATTATTCCCATATGTTAAGGTTAGGAGTGGTACTGTCTGTTATCATTTTGATAGTATTCATTCTAGTGCTTGTGTAACATGGATCGAGTCGACCCTCAACACTAACCACTACACCAAATTGACTTTCCACCCAGTTCAGGAGAACCTGTTCTTCTCATGGAAGCCTTCTTACAGGGTGCATCTTTTGACCAATGGGTAAAATTGTGTAGCTAATCCCCCTTGGCAACCAATGGTTCAAACCTTATGGAGTTGTTACCCTTGTAGGATGGTCAATAATGCTGAGCGATTAACCAACTTTTTATTTAATGTAATTTTTCACGAAAGCAAGCATTTATTTGAAGCACTGAGCGCATACCAATCGTTTTATTTTCATAGCTTTTTCGTCATGCTAATTTAGTTTTTTGCGACCCGCGGAAACAACTTTAAAGAGGACGACCATAAAACGTAAAATCCTCAAGTTGTTTACGAGTAACCTGCACTGCTATATCAACAGAGCTCGGTGCTTCTTATCGGATGTATTCGGTTACGAAATCCAATTTTATTTTTTTACATAAGATTAATTATATATTTGAACGACCCCACTGAATATTTCAGAACCCAAATTATATATTTTTTTCTTTTTTAACAAAGTGAAAATTAATCACAAGTGCGTTTTCACACCATACTTGGTCGGACATGTAGAGAGTGATAGCAGGAAACTTGTAATGGAGACAGATGGACTGTTGTATGAGATCTGATGGGGCCTTGGTGAACGCTGAGCTCCACGCTATGGTGATTGATGAAAGGTGTCAGTGGCATTATGATGGGAAGTCCAGCTGTATTATTATACAGCTCTATCTGGTGTGAAGGATGGGAATGGTGATGGTGGCTTGTTATGCTGGCTCGTGGAGGATGGGGATGGTGGCTTGTTGTGCTGGCTCGTGGAGGATGGGAATGGTGGCTTGTTGTGCTGGCTCGTGGAGGATGGGGATGGTGGCTTGTTGTGCTGGCTCGTGGAGGATGGGGATGGTGGCTTGTTGTGCTGGCTCGTGGAGGATGGGGATGGTGGCTTGTTGTGCTGGCTTGTGGAGGATGGGAATGGTGGCTTGTTGTGCTGGCTCGTGGAGGATGGGGATGGTGGCTTGTTGTGCTGGCTTGTGGAGGATGGGAATGGTGGCTTGTTGTGCTGGCTCGTGGAGGATGGGGATGGTGGCTTGTTGTGCTGGCTCGATGGGGATGGTGACTTGTTGTGCTGGCTCGTGGAGGATGGGGATGGTGGCTTGTTGTGCTGGCTTGTGGAGGATGGGAATGGTGGCTTGTTGTGCTGGCTCGTGGAGGATGGGGATGGTGGCTTGTTGTGCTGGCTTGTGGAGGATGGGAATGGTGGCTTGTTGTGCTGGCTCGTGGAGGATGGGGATGGTGGCTTGTTGTGCTGGCTTGTGGAGGATGGGAATGGTGGCTTGTTGTGCTGGCTCGTGGAGGATGGGGATGGTGACTTGTTGTGCTGGCTCGTGGAGGATGGGGATGGTGACTTGTTGTGCTGGCTCGTTGAGGATGGTGATGGTGGCTTGTTGTGCTGGCTCGTTGAGGATGGGGATGGTGACTTGTTGTGCTGGCTCGTTGAGGATGGTGATGGTGGCTTGTTGTGCTGGCTCGTTGAGGATGGTGATGGTGACTTGTTGTGCTGGCTCGTGGAGGATGGGGATGGTGACTTGTTGTGCTGGCTCGATGGGGATGGTGACTTGTTGTGCTGGCTCGTTGAGGATGGGGATGGTGACTTGTTGTGCTGGCTCGTGGAGGATGGGGATGGTGGCTTGTTGTGCTGGCTCGTGGAGGATGTGGATGGTTGCTTGTTGTGCTGGCTCGTGGAGGATGTGGATGGTTGCTTGTTGTGCTGGCTCGTGGAGGATGGGGATGGTGGCTTGTTGTGCTGGCTTGTGGAGGATGGGAATGGTGGCTTGTTGTGCTGGCTCGATGGGGATGGTGACTTGTTGTGCTGGCTCGATGGGGATGGTGACTTGTTGTGCTGGCTCGTTGAGGATGGGGATGGTGACTTGTTGTGCTGGCTCGTGGAGGATGGGGATGGTGGCTTGTTGTGCTGGCTCGTGGAGGATGTGGATGGTTGCTTGTTGTGCTGGCTCGTGGAGGATGGGGATGGTGACTTGTTGTGCTGGCTCGTGGAGGATGGGGATGGTGGCTTGTTGTGCTGGCTCGTGGAGGATGGTGTGCTGAATTTCAACTGGTTCCGGTTCTGATTTCTGAAAGCCTTGAAGTCCATGGGTCCATTCACCATTGTTTCATCTCTTTTGTCTCAGCTTTCCTTCGACTTATCCATCTGTAGTCAAGTTGTACGGTGGATGTTGTCTTTATACTCCACTGTCGAGGCCTCCATCTGTGAGAGCAGCTGTAAAGTGACATGCAATTTCAGCCTGTTGCAGGATGTTGCAAATCGTGCCAACTGATGAACACAGATTGGTCATTTGCATGTTGGCTTGGGGAGAGCGACACACACACACACACACACAGTTGCTCAGGTGTCGTTAGTGCTCAATGATCTGTTTCCTCTCTGGGTGTTTTGTATGAAGCCCATCTGTAGCAGTAAGCATCACCAGATAGTAGTGGACTGTTGACATTAAACAAGGGATTCTTTGTCTGTTTTTATAAACATTTAGGGGTGAACAAATGATTTGCCCTTCTCTACCCTACCCACCACCCACACACTTGTCTGTCTCTTTCTTTCCCTCTCTTGCTCTCTGTCCTTTACACTCTCTTGTCTGGCTTCAAGTGAGCACTCCGCTTTGTTGGCCTAAGCTTGTGCAAGTACAGATCTCCCTCTCTCACGCACCTCTACCCTTTGTCACTCTCTGTAATAAAAGTGACCCTTCTCTCTCTTCTTTGTTGTGAAATTACCTTAGCATTGTCTGTTGGTTGTCAATCAACTCATGTGTCCACTCTTCTCAAAACACAGGTAACCCTCTCTCCGAGGTGGACATGGGGCTTCTAATGGGGCGACGCAATTAACATGTGTTTATAGCGTTGAAATAGGGTGATGTAACCTCACTTCAACCAGGGCCATTAGTCTCTTCAGAGCGTTGGGATGCTTAACAGGTTGTCACGGTAACCAAAGGCTTTTAAGCAAGTCCATATTATGCAGTAGGGGTAGATGGGTTGTTCGGTAGAAGGAGACCCCACCCTCTCCACCACTATAGTCCCATTCTCACTCTGCTTAGGCCTAATTATATTCAGATAATTTACGTTGGCTGTCAGTGGTTGGCGTTTTGGAAGCATCGAGGCAGCAACATTTTTGACCCTTTATGCACAGCCACACACACAAAACACATCATTTTCAATGCACAAGTATAGTAATTTTAAGAAATTGTTTCCTTTCTTCAGAGCCCTCACTGAGACTATGCACAGCTCTTAGAGACAAATGGATCAAAGATGGCCGCCGCTGGTCTTCAATGTGCCTGTTTGTGTGATCTCAGCCCTCGCTGGGCTGAGAGGGGCTCTTACAAGGCTACAGAGGGCTCTTACATGGCCACGCTGCAGTGATGTGTGTGTACAGCACTGTGGGGAGGAACTAGTCTACAGAAGGCTCCGTAATACTACCGTAATTAGTCTGAGGGCCAACCAAGCCAAAGCCTTATCTGTGGATATCAAAGGAGACCGAGAGAGTTTCAGATGTTTTGTTCCTCTTTCGGTCGTCCTCTCCGTATCTCTGACCGTTCCCTCTCCTCAAGGCCAATGTGTTCCTTGTCCTTTCCTCTGCCTCTGAGGAATTGAAATGTGCTGCCAGTGGCATTGTTTTACAGTGCCTTGCAAAAGTATTCGGCCCCCTTGAACTTTGCGACCTTTTGCCACATTTCAGGCTTCAAACATAAAGATATAAAACTGTATTTTTTGTGAAGAATCAACAACAAGTGGGACACAATCATAAAGTGGAACGACATTTATAGGATATTTCAAACTTTTTTAACAAATCAAGAACTGAAAAATTGGGCGTGCAAAATTATTCAGCCCCCTTAAGTTAATACTTTGTAGCGCCACCTTTTGCTGCGATTACAGCTGTAAGTCGCTTGGGGTATGTCTCTATCATTTTTGCACATCGAGAGACTGAATTTTTTTCCATTCCTCCTTGCAAAACAGCTCGAGCTCAGTGAGGTTGGATGGAGAACATTTGTGAACAGCAGTTTTCAGTTCTTTCCACAGATTCTCGATTGGATTCAGGTCTGGACTTTGACTTGGCCATTCTAACACCTGGATATGTTTATTTTTGAACCATTTCATTGTAGAATTTGCTTTATGTTTTGGATCAATGTCTTGTTGGAAGACAAATCTCCGTCCCAGTCTCAGGTCTTTTGCAGACTCCATCAGGTTTTCTTCCAGAATGGTCCTGTATTTGGCTCCATCCATCTTCCCATCAATTTTAACCATCTTCCCTGTCCCTGCTGAAGAAAAGCAGGCCCAAACCATGATGCTGCCACCACCATGTTTGACAGTGGGTATGGTGTGTTCAGGGTGATGAGCTGTGTTGCTTTTATGCCAAACATAACGTTTTGCATTGTTGCCAAAAAGTTCAATTTTGGTTTCATCTGACCAGAGTACCTTCTTCCACATGTTTGGTGTGTCTCCCAGGTGGCTTGTGGCAAACTTTAAACAACACTTTTTATGGATATCTTTAAGAAATGGCTTTCTTCTTGCCACTCTTCCATAAAGGCCAGATTTGTGCAATATACGACTGATTGTTGTCCTATGGACAGAGTCTCCCACCTCAGCTGTAGAACTCTGCAGTTCATCCAGAGTTATCATGGGCCTCTTGGCTGCATCTCTGATCAGTCTTCTCCTTGTATGAGCTGGAAGTTTAGAGGGACGGCCAGGTCTTGGTAGATTTGCAGTGGTCTGATACTCCTTCCATTTCAATATTATCGCTTGCACAGTGCTCCTTGGGATGTTTAAAGCTTGGGAAATCTTTTTGTATCCAAATCCGGCTTTAAACTTCTTCACAACAGTATCTCGGACCTGCCTGGTGTGTTCCTTGTTCTTCATGATGCTCTCTGCGCTTTTAACGGACCTCTGAGACTATCACAGTGCAGGTGCATTTATACGGACACTTGATTACACACAGGTGGATTGTATTTATCATCATTAGTCATTTAGGTCAACATTGGATCATTCAGAGATCCTCACTGAACTTCTGGAGAGAGTTTGCTGCACTGAAAGTAAAGGGGCTGAATAATTTTGCACGCCCAATTTTTCAGTTTTTGATTTGTTAAAAAAGTTTGAAATATCCAATAAATGTCGTTCCACTTCATGATTGTGTCCCACTTGTTGTTGATTCTTCACAAAAAAATACAGTTTTATATCTTTATGTTTGAAGCCTGAAATGTGGCAAAAGGTCGCAAAGTTCAAGGGGGCCGAATACTTTCGCAAGGCACTGTACCACCGTTACATGTTTTTATTTTGTTCATGATCACTTTATTTAAATAATCTACCATGTGATTACGGGTGTGGAAATATCGCTAACCTTGACATCTGAATCAAAACCTCCCTTACGCCATTATACTGTGTTTTTCATTTTTTTTACTTTTATTTTTTGTAAGAATGGCATTGCTAGGCTTTTCTTTCAAAAGATAAACCTAAAGGAAGGGAAATGTTTATGGGATGTGGCTAGTTATTTTGGGGTTGTGAAAACGTCAGGCAGGCTGGCAGACTTTTCCTCGGAAGGTTTGAGAGCTGGCTCTTCTCCCTAGTGTACACTACACTGAACTCTACAGCTGTTTTCTCTCTTCTTTATCTCTCTCTTTTTTATCTCTCACTCACTCTCCTTTGTTCTCCCTACATCTATCCCTCTCTTCGACGTTTTCATCCACACACTCCCTCACTCTGGTCTCCTTTGCTCTGTGCTCGTCCTCTAAGGCTCACTCACTCCCTTGTTTTCACATTCCATCTACCATTTCTCTGACTTGCTCTCTGTATATTTCAGTCTAACAATCCCACCCTCCCTCTTCAGTGTTCTCTCCTGGCAGGCTATCTTCTCTCTTTGTCTTTCAACAGGAGGCTGGGTCAGTCAGGCTGTATACTACTGCAGCTGGTTTTACCCCTGTGGAAAGAAACATTTGGACAAACCTACATTAACTTTTTATGCAACCCCACATGATCCCACTGAACCCAGATGACTCTTCTAGAGGAACACCTGGCCACCTGAATACACCTCTGTACCACACAGCTTGGTGGACACCGACTCAGCTCAGACCAGTCACCAGTCATCGTTTTCATCACCTTGTTATTGCAATGCTACCATGAAAACAGCTGTTAGTAGTGCTCTCATCCAATTGCTTAATTTTAAGTTGCTCCTGCCCTCAAAACATAATTAGAACAGGTAGCTAATAGCCACCCTACTACAGTTTTCTCCACAGGTCGGTTTGTTCCCCCTTTTCATCGGGGCGGCAGGGTAGCCTAGTGGTTAGAGCGTTGGACTAGTTACCGGAAGGTTGCAAGTTCAAACCCCTGAGCTGACAAGGTGCAAATTTGTTGTTCTGCCCCTGAACGGGCAGTTAACCCAGTTAATCCTAGGCTGTCATTGAAAATAAGAATTTGTCTTAACTGACGTGCCTGGTTAAATAAAGGTAAAAAAAGGTCCCACTTCCAGGATGGGCTGATGTCTCCTGCTTCACGTTCACTCCCCAGTACACCCCTGACAAACTCCCTTCTGAAGACCGCCTGTGTGCTAAACCCCTCCTGGAGTATCTTACATTTTAAAATGTATATCCTTTTATCACTCCTGAAACAGCCTGTACCCGCCCCTCGCACGGTGTTACAGCCAACAGCACGCACGCACACCTCCTGCACAGCATGCGGAAATCCCAGTTGCATATACCTGCCACCTGGGGCAAGATGCAAGAGTCGCATGTCTGTCATTATTCAAAATAGTCTCGGAACTTTGTTTTTATAAGGGAAGAAACAGTGTCTGAAATTGTAAACTGAAACTGGCTGAAACTGTGCTGTCACCACAATGAATTACAATGGTGTAGCATCAACTTTACAGTTTCTCTGTTCTGTATCTCCCTTAAAGTAGGGCTGGAATTGCCAGGGACCTCACAATACCATATTATCACAATAACTTAGGTGCCAATACGAGATGTTTTGCAATTCTCACGTTTCTATATGTATTGCGATTCAATCCTATGATTTTTGTTTGAAACATATTGCTCACCATGTCTGCTGCACAGAGCCTTGAAAACGAGTTTTGATCAGCCATGGAAATAAGTGCTGAAAACGAATTGGCTCCCTATTTTAAAAAGAAGTTGGAGAACAAGCTAGTTTTGCGGCAGCTACAGCAAACTAGAGCAAAATTATATTGCGACATTTGTCAAAACGATCCGAAATATCGTCAAAAATAATATACAGATTATGTAACTATCAATTATTTTTTTTCCTCCAATACTTTAAAGCGCCATCTTTCTCTCTCCTAAACAAATGGGGCTGATGATGCCGTTGTCATGGGGAAAGAATGTTGGACAGGTTCCACTGTGGTGAACCCAGCTTAGCAGGGATAAAAGATCTGTTGCAGAAGCTTTTTCCTCCCCCTAAATCCCACGTCACAAACATGTCATATTTTTCCCTCTGTTTTGTTCAGATCCATCAGTTATTACAGGGCGTAGAAATGCATCTTATGTTGATTAATGGGTTGTTATTTCCTTTGTTTTGTGATGATGATGATTATTCTTAGTGTAAACAGTGTTTTATTAAGCGGCGCCTGTACTCACTCCTTTCCTCAGCTACACCTCCACATTTAGCATAGGGATCAGCAACACCTTCTAATTGACCTATCAGAGGATCACGTTACAGTGAGTCACTAAGCTGGGATAACTCAACCTGGCTCAACGAAGGACCCCTGGGAGAGTGGTGCATGCGCCTGAATAGAAATGTGTCATCCATACACCTCCTCCTTCCCCCTTCCTTTCTTTTCTCTCGCCTTCTCCTCACCCTCCTCCTCTCCCCTCCTCCCACTTAACCCAGGCTCACATTTCTCTCTCCCTCTGTTTTACCCCTCTCCTCCCGCTCTCTTCTCTCCTCCTCATGGAGAGGACAAAGCAGTGGCTGAGAGAATGACAGAGTGGTGACATCACCGTGCCAGTGTTCTGTCCCTTTACTCGGGCCAATAGAGTGCTGAATAGGGCCATCAGAGCCAGGCTAATCTGGGCTGTGATACATGACCATTGTGACAACACACACACACGGGCTGCCACTGGCAAACAAACTGAAAGCAGATGCACACTCACACCAACGTATTCATGCACACACTGTTCTTCTGTCTCACACACTCCCACACACACATTCGGCCCTGCACATCAAGACCCCTCATGTAAAGATAATTCATGATAATTAAGAGATTACAAGGTGGCGACCCTGCCCCCTACCTAATTATCTTGTTGCCAGGAGACAGATGCTGTGCTGCTATATATAATTGGCCCGTCAGCGTCCAGGTTTGCCTGGTGTAGGCAGTCATTGTAAATAATAAGTTGTTCTTAACTGACTTGCCTAGTTAAATGTTTTATTTTTTTTATTTCACCTTTATTTAACCAGGTAGGCTATATACAATGTGTGCAAATGAGGTAGGATAAGGGAGGTAAGGCAATAAATAAGCCATAGTGGCAAAATAATTACAATATAGCAATTAAACACTGGAGTGATAGATGTGCATACGATGAGTGTGCAAGTAGAGATACTAGGGTGCAAAGGAGCCAAATAAATAACAGTATGGGGGATGAGGTCGTTGGAATGGGCTATTTACAGATTGGCTATGTGCAGTGACCTGTGAGCTGCTCTGACAGCTGGTGCTTAAAGTTAGTGAGGGAGCTATGAGTCTCCAGCTTCAGTGATTTTTGCAATTCGTTCCAGTCATTGGCAGCAGAGAACTGGAAGGAAAAGCAGACAAAGGAGGAGTTGGATTTGGGGGGTGACCAGTGAAATATACCTGCTGGAGGGTGTGCTATGGGTGGGTGCTGCTATGGTGACCAGTGAGCTTATAGATGATCTGGAGCCGGTGGGTTTGGCAACGAATATGAAGCGAGGGACAGCCAACGAGAGCATACATGTCCCAGTGGTGGGTGGTATATGGGCCTTTGGTGACAAAACGGGTGGCACTGTGATAGACTACATCCAATTTGCTGAGTAGAGTGTTGGAGGCTATTTTGTAAATGACATCGCCGAAGTCCAGAATCGGTAGGACAGTCAGTTTTACGAGGGTATGATTGGCAGCATGAGTGAAGGATGCTTTGTTGCAAAATAATAGGAAGCCAATTCTAGATTTAATTTTGGATTGGAGATGCTTAATGGGAGTCTGGAAGAAGATTTTTACAGTCTAACCAGACACCTAAGTATTTGTAGTTGTCCACATATTAAGAAATCAGAACCGTCCAGAGTACCGATCGCTGCCCGTCCTGCATCACTAAAGGGTAAAAATATATATATATGTTATCTATTTTTTTTTTTGTGTCACTGTGGCACTGCCACTCTTGGTTGGGTGGGCTTGTAAGTATGCATTTCCTGGTAAGTTCTTCACTTGTTGTATTCGGAGCATGTGACAAATACAATTTAATTTGATTTCAGCACTGAAGCACTGCCAGTCTTGGGTGGGTGGGTTCAGCGCTGTGGGTGGTGTGGTTGGAGGTTATGGGGTAAGAGTTGTGTGTATATGTATTGTACAAGATTGCGTCTGAGAAAGTTTGGCTGCATTCACCTGGCAATGTGTGTGTATATGTGTGCCTCTCTGTATATATGTGTGTGTGTGTGTGTGTGTCTCTGTGTGTGTGTGTGTCCTGACGAGGCCCTGTGCCCAGCCTGAGCAGGTGCTGGTCTGGTGCGTACGGGAATGTGTTCAGAAGGCCAATGGGGACAGGGCCAGCACTGCAGGAGGCAGCAAAGCTAACTTTAACACTGAGCTACTGTTCCTAGCTGGGGAAGTAAAGTATTAGCCAAATAATGAAATGTTAATAGCTTAAGCTTTAAGTCATGATTTAAGACTATCTTTATCATTTTACAACTTGTACATTTCTGTCATAATTATCACATTTTGTCCTCAGAATTCGTTGCTCCTACTTTGTCATATCACAGGCTTCATTCGTTGAGGATAGTGGCACAATGTATTCAGGAGACACTCCGATATGGAGAAGCTTTTTGAAGTTAGTCTAAAAGCCCATGGGATTGTCTGTCATGATGGGCCCTACTGCAGAATACCACATCTATCCATTCATAGTGCCGTCTCTGTCAGGGCTGGGTGACGATCGGAACAGACTGTGTTGTCAAACATCCACAAAGCAATTCTGTCTGCTACGATCCCACAGAGCTGATTCAAACCAATGACACACCCATGCATGCATATACAGCCATGTGCACACGCACACAGACACACACTATGGCTACAGCCACATCTGAAGGACGCCAACTCTTTCATGGCAACAAAGCCCCATTCTCTATGGCTGCCACCCCCAGCTGCATGTATTGTCTACTATAGTCTCCCTTAGTATAGCGCGTATGAACACCCTGCAGCCCAGCCTGCTGAACACAACGCATGTATTATACATCACCGCCTGGAGCTACACTGTGTGTATATGTGTCTGCGTATTGATGAGTGTGTATGAGACTTTCTGATTGTGTAGATGAGCTGATTGCTGCTGTAATTGGCCAGTGTTTCTTTTGTGCTGATGCTGAAGGGGGAGTTGGGGTCTCCCTCCTAATGAGGGAGAACACGTGGGTGTGTGTCATTCTCTGGGGGGATTTTAGCTGGTGAAAGGGGTGCAATAATTGGTCTCTGCTTTCAATCATCACACAGTCAACTGGAGCTACAGAGGACTAGATTGGGAATGGTGGGTGGGGTTTTGTTTATGGATGGAAATAATTACGGCAAATTATAATGTCATGGAGGGAAAATGGTGCTTGCTGCCTTTGATAGGCCATGAAATGAATGAGCACACTGAATAGAATCCAATTACTTAATACCCTGTCAATAGAATTCAGCTCATCACAATTACAGCTAGATAGATGAGAAAATGACACTCAGAAATGCCTGAAAAAAGGGAGGCTATTTGTCTTGTTTTTTTTTTAAAGGAGTTGCCACTTATGAGATGGTAATCTGTGTGCTCCTCTGCGCTGCTCCATCCAAGTCCTTGATTTGTGGTTAGCTCACTTTTGTCTGTTAGGTGTTCTGGTCTGGCTCAGACTACGGCTGTCGCGGTAACCGTATTACCGCCGCACCAGCAGTCACAGTCACCACCACAGTCAAATTCCCTGTGACCGTTGGTCACGGTCATCCCAATCCAAAACTGCGCAAATGAATGGCATTGATGGGTAGCCTACCAAACTGGCTAACGGCCCTCGTTAATGGCCTGGTACCAAGCGCTCTAGTGTCCCTATAATCACTCTCTAAACACTTCATGATTGAATTTGAATAATCTGAATGGTCTGAATGAGGACAAATGGTGATGGGAGTTTGAGGTCCTGTACCAAAAGGCAAAGAGCAAGCAGCTGTAGGCGATTAGGGCGTAGAGGCCCCGTGTGGGGGTAGGGGGTGTATATAACACACAGGATGGAGGGCGAGAGCAACTCGCAATAGACTCACTTCTTGCTAGTTATTTATCATCCCATCTGATTAGAGTACCTGTCTGGACTGAATCAAACCGAGAGAAGCTAGCTAACGGGGCTAATTGAGGCGAGCCATAACGACTTCTCACCGTCCTGCAGTTATCCTACACATAACCACTCCATTCAGATTATAGTGTAAATAGCAGCCTACCTGTTGGCTTTTGGTCGTTGTTGCCTTTTCTTTCTCATTTCACTTTTAATTCTGTCATTTGAATTCCATTTTTGGAATTGATTTAGATATCTCCTAATCTACACAAGCAGAGCAGCAATGGAATGATCTATCTCCGCTGGAAGTGCAACCATCAGAGCGCCTTATTTACTGACTTATTAGTCACACCATGCAGTACTTGCGATTTTCTACGTGATTTCTGAGGCACTCCCAGGTTTGTAGGCCTTTCACAAGTAAATAAATGATTTCATTGTGACAGTGAATGCTATATAAAATGGATTGATTTGACTTTTTAAAATGGAGATGTTCCAAAGGCACACTAAACATGTTTGTTAATTAACGGTCAATTACTGCGAGCCCTGGGTCGGGTTGCTTTTGACCACTGTCTGTCATTTCCCAAAATAACAAATATCATACACATACAGAGTAGGAGACTTGGTTCTGACAACCAGGGCATTTGTTTTGGCTTGAGTTGACTGGTCAGAGCTCAAATGGTGCTAGGATTTCAATGTGTTGTCCCATGTCTCTCTTTTTGTACTCCTGAATTCTACATCTATGCATCTCTGTTACACATTCCAGTGTAGTAGATTATCATGATTGTATTTTATGATACCTGCGTAGCTCCATTGTTGTGTGCTATACCAAGCACAGCCTGTCCCTAGGAATGTTGTGGAACATACACAGTCCTTATCTGCCCCCTTTGACCTCCCACCTCTGAACTTCTATGAACCTGTCACACTGACAGCTGGGGGAACACCATGATGAATCTCGTGTTTTTTCCCTTCTTATCGCTCAAAGGTCACACTGTCTCTTATTATCCTCCCCCTTTCCTACTGTGTGTGTGTGTGTAAATATGAGAAATTGCTATATTTTTCATTGCTCATCCTTTCTTAAAGGCCATTTCTCTATCTCCCCTAGCTCAGGATGCACTTCATTAAACAGTAGCAATCTTCCTCCTCAGCTGGTTGCTCTTTGAGGTAGCAAGTTCCAACAGACACACACACACTTTTACGGTTATTGTTTTACAGGCCTTGTGCTGTGATGTAAAGGTCTCCCAGGCAAAATCAGCTAGTTTTATGGACCATAGTGAGATCTGATGAACACTGCCCAACCCTGGATCCAAGAGGTTGATGAACTGCCTGACATTAAAGAGATGGACAGCTATAGACTGCCAACCACTACAGTATAATAGCCAGTAAGATCACTTTCAGTGACTCCATGTGACATAAAGGTATAGTGGAAAACAAGGTGGCACAACAGGAAAAACACTGGTGAACAGGTGTGATTCAATCAGCACTGTGTCCTTTGTGTCAGAGAGTGGAAGGACTAAGGGGAGCTTGAGAGAAAGAACAAGAAGATATGAGAGAGAAGTCTCGAGCTATTGCTCGCCTAGGGTTGAGTGTATCATGATGAGCTGTAGACCACACTACCTAACGAGAGAGTTCTCATCTGTATTCTTCGTAGCGGTTTACATACCACCTCAGTCCGAGGTTGGCACTAAGACAGCATTGAATGAGCTGTGTTCTGCCATAAACAAACAAGAAAACTCTCACCCAGGGGCGGCGCTCCTAGTAGCTGGGGACTTTAATCCTGGGAAATTTTATATCAGTTTTACCAAATTCCTATCAGCATGTTAAATTGGGCGGCAGGGTAGCCGAGTGGTTAGAGCGTTGGACTAGTAACCGGAAGGTTGAAAGTTCAAATCCCCAAGCTGACAAGGTACAAATATGTTGTTCTGCCCCTGAACAGGCAGTTAACCCACTGTTCCTAGGCCATCATTGAAAATAAGAATTTGTTCTTAACTCACTTGCCTAGTTAAAAAAAAATTTTTAAAGTGCAACCAGAGGGAAAAGAACTCTGGACCAACTATACTCCACACACAGAGATGCATACAAAGCTCTCCCTCGCCCTCCATTTGGCACCAATTCCACAATTCTATCCTCCTGATTCCTGCTTACAAGCAAAAATTAAAGCAGGAAGCACCAGTGACAAGATCAATAACAAAACTGGTCACATGAAGCAGATGCTAAGCTATAGGACTGTTTTGCTAGCTCAGACTGGAATATGTTCCGGGATTCTTCCAATGGCATTGAGGAGTTTACCACATAAGCCACTGACTTTATCAATAAGTGCATTGATGACGTCGTCCCCACAGTGACTGTACGCACATATCCCAACCAGAAGCCATGGATTACAGGCAGCATCCGCACTGAGCTCAAGGGTAGAGCTGCCACTTTTAAGGAGTGGGACTCTAACCCGGAAGTTTATAAGAAATCCCGCTAAGCCCTCCGAACCATCAAGCAGGCAAAGCGTCAATACAGGACGAAGATCGAGTCGTACTACACCGGCTCTGATGCTCGTCGAATGTGGCAGGGCTTGCAAAACATTAGACGACAAAGGGAAGCACAGCCGAGAGCTGCCCAGTGACACGAGCCTACCAGACGAGTTGAACTACTTTTATGCACGCTTCGAGGCAAATAACACTGAAACATGCATGAGCACCAGCTGTATCAGATGACTGTGTGATCACGCTCTCCACAGCTGATGTGAGTAAGACCTTTAAACAGGTCGACATTCACAAGGTCGCAGGGCCAGACGGATTACCAGGGCGTGTAGTGCGAGCATGCACAGACCAACTGGCAAGTGTCTTCAAATACATTTTCAACCTCTCCCTGTCTGAGTCTGTTATACCAACATGTTTTAAGCAGACCACCATAGTGCCTGTACCCAAGAACACCAAGGTAACCTGCATAAATGCTTTGTAAGGCTGGTCATGGCTCACATCAACACCATCATCCCAGAATCCCTAGACCCACTCCAATTTGCATACCGCCCAAACAGATCCACAGATGATGCAATCTCTATTGCACTCCACACTGCCCTTTCCCACCTGGACAAAATGAACACTTATGTGAGAATGCTATTCATTGACTCAGTGATCAACACCATAGTGGCCTCAAAGCTCATCAATAATCTTAGTACCCTGGGACTAAACACCTCCCTCTGCAACTGGATCCTGGACTTCCTGATGGGTCGCCCCCTAATGGTAAGGGTAGTTAACAACACATCTGCCACATTGATCCTCAACACGGGCCCCTCAGGGGTGCGTGCTCAGCCCCCTCCTGTACTCCTTGTTCACTCAAGATTGCACTGCCAGGCACAACTCCAACACCACCATTAAATTTGCTGATGACACAACAGTGGTAGACCTGATCACCGACAACATCGAGCCAGCCTATAGGGAGGTGATCAGAGACCTGACCATGTGGTGCCAGGACAACAACCTCTCCCTCAAAGTGATCAAGACAAAGGAGATGATTGTGGACTAGAGGAAAAAGAGGAACGAGCATGCCCCCATTGTCATTGACGGGGCTTTAGTGGAGCAGGTTGAGAGCCTCAAGTTCCTTGGTGTCCACATCACCAACTAACTAACATGGTCCAAGCACACCAAGACAGTTGTGAAGCGGGCACAACAAAACCTGTTCCCCCCCAGGAGACTGAAATGATTTGGCATGGGTCCTCAGATCCTCAACTTTCTACAGCTGCACCACCGAGAGCATCCTAAGTGGTTGCATCACTGCCTGGTATGGCAACTGTTTGGACTCCGACCGCAAGGCACTACAGAGGAAAGTGCAAACGGCCCAGTACATCATTGGAGCCAAGCTTCCTGCCATCCAAGACCTCTATACCAGGCGGTGTAAGGGGATGACCTTAAAAAGGGTCAGACTCCAGCCACCCTAGTCACCCCAGTTTCTGCTACCACACGGCAAGTGCTACCGGGGCGCCAAGTCTAGGTCCGAGACGCATCTAAACAGCTTCTACCCCCAAGCCATAAGAACCCTGAACATTTTGTCAAATGGCTACCCAGACTACTTGCATTGCCCCCCCCTCCTCCTCTCCACACCACTCTCTGTCATCTATGCATAGTCCCTTTAATTAACTCTACCTACATGCACATACTACCTAAACTAACCGGTGTCCCCACACATTGACTCTGTACCAACACCCCAATGTTTATAGTTATTTTTTACTTTTATCTCTTATTCTTATCCATATTTTTTTGAAAGGCACTTGTTTATTGGCTCGTAAGTAAGCATTTCACTGGAAGGTCTATACCTGTTGTATTCGGAGCATGTGACTAAGCTCTCATATCCCCCCTCTCTCCCTCATATCCCCCCCTCTCTCATATCTCAATGGGGGGAATGGGAGAAGAATGGGGGTAATATGAGGCGGGGAATATGAGTGCGGGAGAGGCGGGGAATATGAGTGCGGGAGAGGCGGGGAATATGAGTGCGGGAGAGGCGGGGAATATGAGTGCGGGAGAGGCGGGGAATATGAGTGCGGGAGAGGCGGGGAATATGAGTGCGGGAGAGGCGGGGGGAATATGAGTGCGGGGAGGGCGGGAATATGAGTGAATGGAGAGGCGGGGAATATGAGTGCGGGAGAGGCGGGGAATATGAGTGCGGGAGAGGCGGGGAATATGAGTGCGGGAGAGGCGGGGAATATGAGTGAGGGAGAGGCGGGGAATATGAGTGAGGGAGAGGCGGGGAATATGAGTGAGGGAGAGGCGGGGAATATGAGTGAGGGAGAGGCGGGGAATATGAGTGAGGGAGAGGCGGGGAATATGAGTGAGGGAGAGGCGGGGAATATGAGTGAGGGAGAGGCGGGGAATATGAGTGAGGGAGAGGGGAATATGGGAGGGAAGGCGGGGAATATGAGTGAGGGAGAGGCGGGGAATATGAGTGAGGGAGAGGCGGGGAATATGAGTGAGGGAGAGGCGGGGAATATGAGTGAGGGAGAGGCGGGGAATATGAGTGAGGGAGAGGCGGGGAATATGAGTGAGGGAGAGGCGGGGAATATGAGTGAGGGAGAGGCGGGGAATATGGGGGGAATGAGGGAGAGTAATGGAGGGAATGAGGGAGGGAAAGAGCGAGAGAGTGAGGGGGTAATATAAGGGAGAGCGAATGGGGTAATTATGAGGGAGAGCGAATGGGGTAATTATGAGGGAGAGCGAATGGGGGGAATTTTGAGAGATGAATGGGGGAAATATGAGAGGGATGAAATGGGGAATATGAGAGTAGGGGGGAATATGAGGGAGGGATGGAATGGGGAACATGAGAGGGGGTAATATGAGAGAGGGGGGATATGAGAGTGAGAGCTCAAAGTTTATTGGTAGCATACACAGTTTTGCAGATGTTATCTCGGGTGCAGCGAAATGCTTATGTCACTAGCTCCAACAGTGTAGCAATATCTAGCAATACAGTAACTATACTCACAATGTTAAATTTTTGTAAATAGAAATGTATGTTTTGGAATGGGCAGACAGTTTGGTGTGCTGGGATGGTTTTCCTCAGAGTTATATAGTCTTGTTGTTCTACCGTCTATCTAGAATGCTGCTCTTCACTCTGGTGGGGGGGGAGGATCTCCTCCTCCTTAACCTGACCCAACTATTCTTCTCCTGCTCCTGCCCCTGCCATTACTCTCCTGAAATAGGCTACACGAGGAGTCTGCAACATTTCTCATGTGGAACGCCAATTTATCTTACTATTTCTACCAATCTACATGCCAGTTATGGTTTTCATATGCAAATTTTCATGAAACTGTTTCATTTTAATTTATAATAACGTCTTAGTACCTCAATCATTGTCATGTGGTTAATCAAAATTCTATCCAAATCTAAATGATAATGATAGAAACCTAAATAAAAAAATAACTTATATTGCCATTGCCAACTATGTAAAAATAGTCTACCTAAAGCCAACAAATAAAAACAATGCAACCTGCAGGTAGAAAATATTCTCAAAATAAATATCCTATAAATCAGTGGCCTGCCCGCAAGGAACTTAAAATATTGTATCAACTTTTAACTTGGGTCAAGCCTGTAGGCTATTTGATCAATGGATAAGAAGCAGTGATGGACTTGGACAGGAGCTCACCTGAGCTGAGTACCGGCAACTCTAATGTTCTACTGCTTGAGCTCCTGTTCCTCCTATAGAATATTAGGTACAAGTATTGTCCAGCTCTTGCACCTAAATATAAACAGTACCAGCAATCAAAATGAGCCCCGGAACCTTTTTCAGTCCAAGTCGAGCACTGATGAGAAGTAGTAAGGTAGACCTAATTTAGGAGGTTTCCATTGGATCAGAGCATGACATGTTTCCCTTCCACACCGAGTGGTTATCAAAAGAGGGAGAGTTGGAACGATTTCTCAAATACGTTGAGGAACTATTGTCATTCTCAGTGGATGTAAAAGCAGACTTTGTTTGCTTGCTGTTTTGAGGTGAAGAAAACAACATTACTTTGAGAAGTTCCACAGCTCATTAGTGGTGGTGTGTTAAGCGAATCAGAAATACTATCAGATCCTCAAATGGGCACATTTTATATGCCTACATTTGTGCACAGGCCAGGTAGCCTATAGGCGTACTTCCATGTGTGCGCGTCCTTACTCAACATTGACAGGAGCGCTCCAAACAAAAGACAATGACTCAATTGTCGACTCGTAAATGGAATGAAATAAACAAAGTGTAGCGTAGGTTGTGCACTCTGCAAATAATGTGTCCACTCCGACAATGAGAACAGGAAGACTGGAATAATAACATTGAATGCATTAAAATAAATTATTATAATCAAAGTAACAAACGTTGTAGATTTAGAAATGGTATGTCATTTAATAAACGTAGTACTGGTGATATGTAATGGGGAAGTGATATGCTAACAATCAAACGCAAACAACTCACACAATGAAGTTATGAAACAATGAATGTGCACAAATTGGCAGGAGAGTGCATTCTGGAGAGAGAAGTGCATTGTGCATCTGGGCGCATGTTCATTCCAGACGTCTGCATTGGCCGTGCAGCATTTATGGTGATATGGCCTCAGCAGAAGTCAGGGCATTCGTACGTCTTGCGCTTCGCAGAGCTGTTGTGAAGGAGGTGTGTTTGTGTTTATACAGGATGTACCATCCCCTCCAACCGTCAACAAATCATGTCAATGCGGAGCTATGCATAGCTCTCCGTATTGTTACACCATTTGGGAGGTGGATGGCGATCAGCTCCATTTGGCCTCCGGAGGCTCCGCATTTACATTACAACCTCCATATGGAGTCTCCTTCCACATTTTTCGATCAATCATAAGTTGTCTTTTTCTAGGCCTCCGCAATGGATTAGTTCACTGAGATGGGCGCATATATACATATATCTTTATTTGTTGCTGCTCGACTAAAACAATCTCGGTCGACCCAACAGCCTAACGACAAAACAATCGACCAGTCAACTAATTGGGTTCAGCCCTAGTGTGTGCTATTTTGCTTTATAGCGATGCCATCATCCATGATTGTGTGAGGACTTTGCCAAAGCTTGGTCCATACTCTCCAAGTGGCTTTGCCTCCAATTGGTGGAAACACTCCTCTGCAGAGAGAATTAATATAGTATTAAACCCCATTACGTCCAGGCCGCCACCACCACTCAATACACCATTACACCATTACAATGGCTGATGGCTGTTGATATACCCTATTGTTCCTTTTGTGCTTAAAGCTGATGTTGTATTGGTGCTTTACAGGATATCGTAGTCAGATCATTCAGTTCTACCATTGGAATGAGTTGGTCCAGTCTATTCTATTAGTGTTTATGGCACCAATAATGAGTGATATCATTTCAGACCAGTGTGTATTGATTTAGCCTTGGTTTTCATTGTGCCTGGTCTCCCAGTAGAATTTCATTAGAACCCCGCAACCCATTCCAGCCCAATGAGTAATCAGCTTAATACTGCTGCACATTGATCCTCATGCAATTTCTAATCATTACAATCACTCACGACTAGCTTTGTATTTGGGACAACAGATCCATTTTGTGTGTGTGCACGTTTCTGCAAGTGTGTATGCATGCGAGTGTGGATCTGTGTGTACAGTGCATTGCAAAAGTATTCACCCCCTTTGCTATGAAGCCCCTAAATAAGATCTGGTGCAACCAATTACCTTCAGAAGTCACATAATTAGTTAGATTGCACACAGGTGGACTTTATTTAAATGTCACATGATCTCATATGCACGAATACACCTGTTCTGAAAGGCCCCAGAGTCTGCAACACCACTAAGCAAGGGGAAATATGACGACCAAGGGGCTCTCCAAACAGGTCAGGGACAAACTTGTGGAGAAGTACAGATCAGGGTTGGGTTATAAAAAAATATCTGAAACTTTGAACATCCCACGGAGCACCCTTCAATCCATTATTAAAACATTGAAAGAATTTGGCACCACAACATACCTGCCAAGAGAGGGCCGCCCACCAACACTCATGGACCAGTCAAGGAGGGCATTAATCAGAGAGGCAACAAAGAGAACAAAGATAACCCTGAAGGAGCTGTAAAGCTCCACAGTGGCAATTGGAGTATCTGTCCATAGGAACACTTTAAGTACACTCCAAAGAGCTGGGCTTTACGGAAGAATGGCCAGAAAAAAAGCCATTGCTTAAAGAAAAAAAGAAGCACCAAAAAATACTGGTGTTTGCCAAAAGGCACCTGGGAGACTCCCCAAACAAATTGAAGAAGGTACTCTGGCCAGATGAGACTAAAATTGAGCTTTTTGGCCATCAAGAAAAACGCTATGTGTGACGCAAACCCAAAACCTCTCATCACCCCGAGAATACCATCCCCACAGTGAAGCATGGTGGTGGCAGCATCATGCTGTGGGAATGTTTTTCATCGGCAGGGACTGGGAAACTGGTCAAAATTGAAGGAATGATGGATGGAGCTAAATACAGGGAAATTCTTGAGGGAAACCTGTTTCAGTCTTCCAGAGATTTGAGACTGGGATGGAGGTTTACCTTCCAGCAGGACTATGACCCTAAGCATACTGTTAAAGCAACACTTGGGTGGTTTAAGGGGAAACATTTAAATGTCTTGGAATGACCTTGTCAAAGCCCAGACCTTAATCCAATGGAGAATCTGTGGTATGACTTACGCCAGCTGAACCCATCCAACTTGAAGGAGCTGGAGCTGTTTTGCCTTGAAGAATGGGCAAAAATCCCAGTGGCTAGATGTGCCAAGCTTATAGAGACATGCCCCAAGAGACTTGCAGCTGTAATTGCTGCAAAAGGTGGCTCTACAAAGTATCGACTTTGGGAAGTGAATAGTTATGCATGCTCAAGTTAGTTTTTTTTGTCTTATTTCTTGTTTGTTTCACAATAAAACATATTTTACATCTTGAAAGCATGTTGTGTAAATGTAATAATACAACCCCCCCAAAAAATAAATTTTAATTCCAGGTTGTAAGGCAACAAAATAGGAAAAATTCCAAAGGGGTGAATACTTTCACAAGCCACTGTGTGTGTTTATGTTTCTTTGTCTGTGTGTGTGTTTATGTTTCTCTCTGTGTGTGTATGCTACCGTTCAAATAAAAAGTCCTTGTTTTTGAAAGAAAAGCACTTTTTTTGTCAATTTTAAAATAACATCAAATTGATCAGAAATACAGTGTAGACATTAAAACGGGCCTTATTTAGACTAGTTGAGTATCTGGAGCATCAGCATTTGTGGGTTCAATTACAGGCCAGAAACAAAGGCCTTTCTTCTGAAACTCGTCAGTCTATTATTGTTCTGAGAAATGAAGTATCTCTGTGTGTGTGTGTGTGTGTTACTGTGCGTGTGGATCTCTGTATGCGTGTACATTTCTGTGAGTGTGGATCTCTGTGTGTATGTTTCTGTGAGTGTGCATGCATGAGCCCTGCATCAGGTAATTCCAGTGTGGTGCTGGCAAGATTAATTGCCGTGAGAACAGGGAGATAAGAGAGAGCTGCCTTGTACCGCCACTGGTCTACACACTGCATCTGTAATGGAGAGACTGTCATGGACAGAGAGAGAGAGATGGAGTGATATAGATTATGAGATGAGGCCCAATGCCAACAACTGCCTTATG
Organism: Oncorhynchus masou masou; assembly: GCF_036934945.1. Lineage (NCBI taxonomy): Eukaryota > Metazoa > Chordata > Actinopteri > Salmoniformes > Salmonidae > Oncorhynchus > Oncorhynchus masou. The sequence continues at coordinate 14,556,657 of NC_088237.1, forward strand.
CGTTGCACAGGATGTTGTACAAACAGCTGTGTGTGTGTGTGTGTGTGTTTCTCACAGTGTGTTTGTGTGCCCATGACGACTCTTATCTTCTCTTATCCCAGTTCATCAGGGTCATTCAATATAAACCATCTTCCAGTTCAGTTACAACAGACATATCAAAACAACCGATTTGAAGCTGTTTACAAAGCAGATTCATGACAGATTAGTCCGTAAATAGAGACGGGGATAAAGAATGTGTCTGCAGCAGAGAAGGACAAGGACATAGAGGGGGAGGGAGAGATTGCAGCCTACAAATAGGATGCGTGCTATGGCATTATATAACATAGATATAGAGGGGTTGGCGTGCGCCTGCCTGTATGCGTACATGCTGTAGTGTGTGTGATCTCCATGTGAGTGTTGCAGAGTCAGGGTTGGAGTAATGATAGTGACCGCTGTAATGCCTTGACAGAGCCCTATGCTGCTGTATGGTTCAGAAAGTGCTAACCTCAATGTCTAAACCCCCCTCCCCCCCCCCCCCCCCCCCCCCACCACCAACCATGCGAGTGGACACACTATGCTGCTGTTTTGCTGTGCTGTAATAAAAGTCTGGCAGAGAGTGAAACGCTGTGTCATACTCACCGTAATGACCCTTCAGTCTCCTCTGCTTGTGTGTTTGTGGAGCTCGGTTTTCAGGGGAGATCCCTTAAGTGAGAGACCACACACACACACACACACACACACACACACACACACACACACACACACACACACACACACACACTGGTGGCTCTGCTCTGATCATTCACCTGGTTAGACATGTGAGACAGTCGGAGCTCTGTGGCTTAGTCAGTCGGTCGTCTGGGAGCGCTTTAATGACTTAGCTAGGGCTTTTAATCAACAAACCAATGACTCGGCTTGGAACAGTAGAGACTGGGCTGTGCAGTGTGCAAGCATGATTTAGGCATATTTGGATTTGATAGTGTGAGATTCAATATGATGTCGTTTCCTGCTTGAGAGTGTATGCACACTGAGTATACCAAACAGGAACACCTTCTTAATATTGAGTTGGTCCACCCCCCCTTTGCCCTCAGAACAGTCTCAATTCCTTGGGGCATGGACTCTACAAGGTTCCCGAAAGTGTTCCACAGGGATGCTGGCCCTACTGACTCCAATGCTTCCCCTAGTTGTGTCAAGTTGACTGGATGTCCTTAAGGTGGTGGACCATGAAAAAACGTGAAAAATCCAGCAGTGTTGCAGTTCTTGACAAGAAACCTATGCGCCTGGCACCTACTACCATACCCTGTTCAAAGGCACTGAATGGCATAGAAACACACTCCATGTCTCGATTGTATCGAGGCTTAAAAATCCTTCTTTAACCCGTCTCCTCCCCTTCATCTACACTGATGGAAGTGGATTTAACAAGTGACCTCAATAAGGGATCATAAGTTTCACCTGGTCAGTCTGTCATGGATTTTTCTTAATGTTATGTATACTCAGTGTATCACTGGAAATTACTCAGGAAATTGTAAGTCGCTCTGGATAAGAGCGTCTGCTAAATGACTTAAATGTAAATGTATATACAGGAAACATATTTTATCGTGGTGTTTGTTTGAAGCTGTGAGTGCTGCTACACAGCAGGCATTGGGCTGATGGATACTAAAGGTGTTCGCTGGTCTGGGGTTTGTGCAGGCTGCCTCTGCTTTGATGATGCCAGGGAATGTCATCCTAATGACATGGTCCAGTCTGCAGCCTGCAGCCAGACAGCCTGCTGCTCACTAACCAGCCATAAGCCACTGCACCCTCTGCGCCAACATACGTCACAGTCACTGAAACATGCTAATGCATTTTCTCTCTGTCCCCAATACTCACTGGGCCTCTCCAGCTTGTCTCTTCTCCTTCACCACCACTGATACATGTAAGATCTGGATAGATTGATCTTGCTTATACCTATCAAATGTTCTGTGTTCAGTGGTTGTGAAGGAAAGGAATCTGTTTGAGACTATTGGGACTTGCCATGTTTTTTTTTGTTTTTTTTGCCACGATGTCATGTTCTGTTTTGATGTGTCCGTCTACGTTTCATGTTCATGCTTGTCTTATTCATTGTGCTTTAATCATTGATTCATTTTGCTTTTGTGTGCTTTTCTTTTTTGGGTTTGGTTTGACATGGGCTGTTTTTTTGTTTGTTTCCTCTGTCCCTTTTTTGCATGTGCCTCCACCATAGCTTTGTACCAATGGCTAGAGGCTGACCGCCAAGGCAGGGACCCTGATACAGCAGCCACAGGTAAACTCCACCAACTGTTTCCCGTCTAGAGGTGTACAACTCTCTCTCCCTTCAGATACTAACTTGTATGGTGTCTCCTCTCTTCCTTCATCTCTCCCTCCTCCTTATGAAGACCCTTCCTTACTGAAACGTAGACCTCCCCACCACTCTCTATTTAATTGGGTCCATCAGATCTTCCTTGCCTCCATTGTCCGCTCTCTTTCTCCCTTTCACCCCCCTCCTTCTCTCGTATGTATCTTTCCATATCTCTCTCTCTGTCTCTCTGTGTGTGAGAGAGACCCTTCCCCAGTCGTTGTATGTGGGTCAGGTTCTCAGATCTTGTTGTTCCAAATCAGTCACTCTCCTCTGAAGCAGGCTGTTTAACTTCATCCTCCTCATCCTCCTTCTCTTTCTCTACTGAAAGTGTTTTACCAGGCTATTTCTCTCTTCACTCACTGATTTTGATAGTGGAGGTTTGGCTTTCTTCTCTTTCTCTCTCGCGCTCCCTCTCTCTTTTTCTTTCTTATTTCACATGTGTCCTGGTTTAACTTTGACAGACAGCGTGAGTAAGAGGGAGGGAGAGAATGAGTAAGAGAGAGAGAGTCATTACAGAGGAAAGAGGCTTCTGCTCGCTCTGTCCTGTCCACTCCTGTTTGTCTCAGCAAAAGGCCTTAAGAGAGTTTAGGCATCCTTCACTTGCCAGCTCAGATCACTGCACCTCCACCCAGGCACTGAAACCAAGAGCTAACCCACTGGCACTGCAAGGCACCTAGGCAAAAGATGGCAGGATTGTGTGTCTGTTTCGAGACAGAGCAATAGAGATACAGAGACCATATAAGAGTGCAGAGTGCTTAACAGCAGCTGAACATCTTGGCATTGTGTTTACATGCTAAAGACATGTCATCTGTTTAGCACTGGAAATCTGGAAAGTCTAGTGTTGGAAACTGCAAACACACACACAGACACACAGACACACAGACACACACACACACAGACACACACACAGACACACACACCTCTAGAGGACAGAGGTTATCCAGCTGTGACCTTTGTTTTTTCTCTAGTCTCTACATGACAGGGTGGTTGAGTTTACCAACTTCCATTCGCATTATTCACCTTAACACACGAACACGCACACACAGTAACACTAATGCCTAAAGCGTGAACCAAATCCCTAGCTCACGTCAGCCATGAATATCCATCAAAGCAGTGCAGGTTAAGGCTTGTCTAACATCTCTACTCTTCCATCTCCTTACATTAACCTCGCTGTGTGTCCCCATCTCGCCCCATTGCTCCCCCATCTCCCCACAGCTTTCTCCCCTGCTGCTGTCTGGCTCCCTGCCACTGGTTCTTTCTGCTGCCCCTTGCTTGTGTTTGACCTCTGACTCCTGCTGCTGGTTTATGCCCTGCAATCATCCTCACAACGTCTCACCCTTTGACTGTGCCTGCGTGCAACCTCCTCCTAACGCTATTTTGATCTAAAGAGGTTTGATTTCCTACCAGTTCCAGCCCTCGCACTCCGGTGACGAACTCTTTGTGTGTGTATGTAATTTTGTTGTTTACTAGTATAGGAGAAGATTGCCATGGTAAGTGTCCATGAGATTGTCCCACTACTACAGCAAACTAAATCAACAACATGTACATCTTGTGTTGGAAATACTGTAACCTTCCAACCGTTCTTACTGATGGTGATAGACTATTCATCTTACTATCTCTGCAAAACACACTACATTGATCTGAGAAAGTAGCATTCGCCATGAAAAGATCATTGTGTCACGTTGCAAACAATCACTCTGCTCCTCCCTCCATTCTCCTCATCTTTCCACGACCCTCTGACCTCACTCGCATCATCAAAAGGTGCGGAAACGGTCATCATGATCGATTTGACCCCGGCCCATCTAACAGTTCTTTTCACTTATCTAAAATCAATGGGTGTTAGTCTCCCTGTTGTTGCTGTAGTATTGGAGACCTGGTTACCCACAGTTGAATAACTAGTGTGCCTGGATTAGCACTAAGATTTAATGGCCCACTCTGAGACTTCTTAGTATACAGAGTTAATATCTCCATTGGAAGCTACAGTCGATAGTTGGACAATCATGATCATGGCTTGGTAGTTTTGGTATTGATCTCTGACAAAGAGACTGTCTGTAGTAACTAGGTCATGTGATTCCATGCTAGGAAGCTACAGAGAAGGCACGCATTAGTAGGGTTACATATTCAGAGGTGGAAACTCTGTGTGAATTAATGGAAATATAGGTGAATTAATGTTAATACCATTTAAATGTAATGTTTTTTTGGATATATTTACCATATCATATGGAGACACAAACATAAATATTTTTACCTCATAAGTAGATATAATTGCAAATTATGAAATCCTTCCAATAGAAAAAACAACAACAATTTAGTTACAAATTCAACTTTAATTAAATGAGTTGACTCTTCACCTGGGATAATTTCACTGAACAAAAGAAAAGGAATATTGAATGATCCATCGCATCTCCCAAAAATGTTTACAACATGCATCTTAAAATGATAGTCTAGAAACTAAAGCTTTGGTTGTCTTCCTCTCAGGCTTCCATGTCTTCTACCTGGAACTGATCAATATCCACCTCGTGAACATCAGACTCTGAGGCCTCATCTTTAAAAAAAAATGTATTTAATATCTGAAACATACAATATACTTGCAGTGAAGCCACTCAACAACTACACCACACCAGTCATCCAACAGACTCCCATTCAGAGTGACACATAGAAGCATCCAGGGTCAACGCCCTGCTCAAGGGCACGTTGACAGATCTCCCACCACAGTCTCACGTGTGATTTTGCACAGTTTTTGCAAATGTGCACAGTTTTTCCTTCTACATTTGCTGCAGTGAAATGTCTCCACACATCAGATAGTGCCCGAGGCATTTGCCTGTACAAAAAAATAAAAAACGAGTTAAAAAACCCAAATATAATTCCATGTACAGATGAATAGTTAAGCACTTTATTAAATACCTCCTTTGTAAGATACAGTTGAAGTTGTAAGTTTACTTACACTTAGGTTGGAGTCTTTAACTTGTTTTTAAGCCACTCCAAAAACGTCTTCTTAACTATAGTTTTGGCAAGCCAGTTGGGACATGTACTTTGCATGACACAATTTTTCCAATGATTGTTTACAGACAAATTATTTTACTTATAATTCACTGTATCACTGTATTCACTGTATTCCAGTGGGTCAGAAGTTTACATACACTAAGCTGAATGTTCCTTTTAAACAGCTTGGAAAATTCCAGAAAATGGTCATGTCTTTAGAGGTTCTGATAGACTAATTTACATCATTTGAGTCATTTGGAGGTGTACTTGTGGATGTATTTCAAGGCCTACCTTCAAACTCAGTGTTCGACATCATGGGAAAATCAAAAGAAATCAGCCAAGCCCTCAGAAAAAAATTGTAGACCTCCACAAGTCTGGTTCATCCTTGGGAGCAATTTCCAAATGCCTGAAGGTACCACATTCATCTGTACAAACAATAGTACGCAAGTATAAACATCATGATGCCACACAGCCGTCATACTGCTCGGGAAGGAGACGAGTTCTGTCTTCTAGAGATGATCATACTTTGGTGTGAAAAGTGCAAATAAATCCCAGAACAACAGCAAAGGACCTTGTGAAGATGCTGGAGGAAACGGGTACAAAAGTATTTACATCCACAGTAAAACGAGTCCTATATCGACATAACCTGAAAGGCCATTCCACAAGGAAGAAACCACTTCTCCAAAACCTCCATAAAAGAAGCCAGACTATGGTTTGCAACTGCACATGGGGACTACGATTTGTACTTTTGGAGAAATGTCCTATGGTCTGATGAAAGAAAAATAGAACTGTTTGACCATCGTTATGCTTGGAGGAAAAAGGGGGGGGGCTTGCAAGCTGAAGAACACCATCCCAACCACATGAAGCACGCGGGTGGCAGCATCTTGTTGTGAGGGTGCTTTGCTGCAGGAGGGACTGGTGCACTTCCCAAAATAGATGGCATCATGAGGGAGGAAAATTATGTGGATATATATTGAAGCAACATCTCAAAACATCAGTCAGGAAGGTTAAGCTTGGTCGCAAATGGGTCTTCCAAATGGACAATGACCCCAAGCATACTTTCAAAGTTGTGGCAAAATGGCCTAAGGACAACAAAGTCAAGGTATTGGACTGTGTGAGCACGGAGGCCTAAACCTGACTCCGTTACACCAGCTCTGTCAGGAGGAATGGGCCAAAATTATTCCAACTTATTGTGGGAAGCTTGTGGAAGGCTACCCGACACGTTTGACCCAAGTTAAAGAATTTAAAGACCAGGCTTCCAAATAATAATTGAGTGTATGTCAACTTCTGACTCACTGGGAATGTGATGAAATAAATAAAAGCTCAAAAAGAATTCTCTCTACTATTGACATTTCACATTCTTAAAATAAAGTGGTGATCCTAACTGACCTAAATGTCATGAATTGTGAAAAACTGAGTTTAAATTTATTTGGCTAAGCTGTATGTAAACTTCCGACTTCAACTGCACATGTTTTAAAATGAAACATGTATGGAAACAGGTGAATTAACACTCCTCAGTTAGCAGGCTCAAGCAAGCTAAAACCCACATGGTAGCAAAAACTAACTAGCAGAAATTGTTAAAAAGTTAGAAATTATTAAACACACTTTGCTGTAGGCTACTATTTACTAGTTCAATTATTTTTTGTTATGTCATATAAAATATATTCACCCCACCCAGTTTTATACTTAACTTACCAGAGAGCATGTAGTCCTTGACTCCGACCGTGTAGTAGTGTGGACTCAATAGCGTGCAAGATCTTGAGAATCAGCTGCGCATGTGATGGAAGAGTGCACTGTGCATGCAGAGGGTTGCAATTCCATTGAATTTGGGATAGTTTAACCAAAATATGCCACAAGAATTGCCTTGTATATCCCACAAAAAAAGGTTCACTGTTATAAGCTAACTTGTTTTGAGGAATTTAAGCAAAATTCCTGGGCTTAACTTCTCGTGGAAAAGTTCCGGATAAATTCCAGGAATGTACTGTAAAGTTTCTGAACCTTTGCAACCCTACACAGTAGTGAAGGAAATGGATAAGACTCAGATTGCACACATCTTATTACTGCTTAGCTTAACTAAGCTAATGACACGGTCCCAGCTGCTCCTTGCTTAGTGGACCTGTTGTAGTCAGTGCAGTTGTCTGACACATGAGTCAACATGGTCCTGCTTATACTCCATTAGACACACGGCTGCTGCCCCATTTTTAGATACAAACTGTTACTTGTGTTGCATTGCATCTTTTAGCAGCCTAGCATCAAGGCTGGGGCTTCATGATGATGTAGATGCGTTGTTCATTACACCTTGCTGTTTTTCACGAGGTTAGCAAAATGAACAAGGAAGGCTGGCAAGGGGAAATATTTATTGTTTTGTTTGGGGGTGGAGTGGAAAGCTTCATAGAACAGGTGCTGACAGATAGGAATCCCACCTATGAGAGATCCCAGATATTAATTTGTAATTTTTTTATTTAACGTTTATTTAACCAGGTAGGCTAGTTGAGAACAAGTTGTCATTTACAACTGTGACCTGGCCAAGATAAAGCAAAGCAGTGCGACACAAACAACAACACAGAGTTACACATGGAATAAGCAAACATGCGGTCAATAATACAATAGCAAAAGTCTATATACAGTGTGTGCAAATGAGGTAGGATGAGGGAGTTAAGGCAATAAATGGGCCATAGTGGCAAAATAATTACAATATAGCAATTAAACGCTGGAGTGATAGATGTGCAGAAGATGAATGTGCGAATAGAGATACTGGGGAGCAAAATCAATACAATTAATAAAAGTATGGGGATGAGGTAGTTGGATGGGCTATTTACAGATGGGCTGTGTACAGGTGCAGTGATCTGTGAGCTACTCTTGACAGCTGGTTCTTAAAGTTAGTGAGGGAGATATGAGTCTCCAGCTTCAGTGATTTTTTTTTTGCAGTTTGTTCCAGTCATTGGCAGCAGAGAACTGGAAGGAAAGGCAGCCAAAGGGGGAGTTGGCTTTGGGGGGGTGACCAGTGAAATATACCTGCTGGAGCGCGTGCGACAGGTGGGTGTTGCTATGGTGACCAGTGAGCTTAGATAAGGCGGGGCTTTACCTAGCAAAGACTTCTAGATGACCTGGAGCCAGTTGGTTTGGTGACGAATATGAAGCGAGGGACAGCCAACGAGAGCATACATGTCGTAGTGGTGGGTAGTCTATGGGTCTTTAGTGACAAAACGGACGGCATTGTGATAGACTGCATCCAATTTGCTGAGTAGTGTTTATAGGTTACTTTGTAAATGACATTTCCAAAGTCAAGGATCGGTAGGATGGTCAGTTTTACGAGGGTATGTTTGGCAGCATGAGTGAAGGATGCTTTGTTGCGAAATAGGACGCAGATTCTAGACTTCATTTTGGACTGGAGATGCCTAATTTGAGCCTGGAAGGAGAGTTTACAGTCTAACCAGACACCTAGGTATTTGTAGTTGTCCACATATTCAGAAGTCAGGACCGTCCAGAGTAGTGATGCTGGACGGGCGGGCAGAATGCTGTGCAACATACACCTGTGCTCATTCTTGTTTTCTTCCTTGTATTCCCTTATGACAATCTTTGATCCCCTTCTTATGCACACTCACACACACACTTTGACATGCACCAATATCTTTAGTTGGATGTCAACTTGGTTGTCCAGGTAAACGCCTCAACTGGACCTGAGACTTGACCTCTTTCTTTCTCTCCCTCTCTAGGGGAGAACTTTGAGCAGAGCCCCCTGAAGAGGACGTTCAAGTCTAAAGTCCTGGCCCACTACCCTGAGAACGTGGAGTGGAACCCCTTCGACCAGGATGCTGTCAACATGGTGGGTGAACCATCGCTGAGTTCTGAGCCAAACTGATGGATGGATGGATGGACGGATGGATGGATGGATGGACGGATGGATGGAGGGACCATATTGCAGTGTTGAGGGGTGATCAGTTACTTTTTTTGTAATCAGATTATATGTAACTGATCAGTTATGTTATCGGCAAAAAAATGTGTAGTCAGATTACAGACACTTCTGAAAAACTAGATGATTACTTATTGGATGACTTTGTAAGGATGTTTGTGAAAAAAAATAGATTATGACACCTTTCTGTTTTCTCAGTGACATTCAATTCAGCATTGAATTTGTTCCACATGAGCAAGTCTGATCACAAATCAGGGACCACTATAATGACACTCCAAATGCGTTTGATGGATCCTTTTTGTCTTCATCTAATGCCTATTAAGGGGAAAGTAATCCAAAAGTAAGTGAAAGTAATCCGATTACATTACTGAGTTTGGGTAAACCAAACGTTACTTATTACAATTTTGGACAGGCAACTACTAAGGGATTACATTTAGAAAGTAACCTACTTAACCCTGAATGAGGCGAGTAGAAGGACGATAAACAGGCTCTATTCAATCTAATGTGTGGGCAGCAGGGAACCAAACTGGGTTGGGGAAAGGAATGGATGGAGGGACCTTATTGGGGAACAGGAGGACGATAAACGGGGCTATTGACTCTAACAATACCCCAACTAGGCATTGAAAGGCCTTTTCGATCATATACAGTGGAAAGGAAGGGCATGCTAGGATTATTCCAACCAATGCTTGAGGAAACCACACACACACACACACACCATTGAAGCAGAGAGGCCCAGGATTAATACACAATGCAGTGCCTTCTCTCTAGGGTATCCTGGGTAATGTGGCGAAGGCACCAAATCCTCTATGGATTTACCCAGAGGATTTTATAGGCTGTGCTACACGGACTGTGGCTGCTTTTCTGCAGTCTTGGTTTAGATTGAGTTGTTTCGCGTTGACTGGACAAGGGGAGGGGAAGTGTGCCAGGGTGGAAGGGTACGTTAGGGGAGGTAATATCTGATAAGACAAAGCTTTATATTGTCTCATATCTACGTTCATGAGAACAAAGGGAAAAGTTAAGATGATGAAATTGTATTTGTGCTTTATAGCATTTTATATACTTGGTATTTTGAGCCATGGTATATCAGACCGTATAACACGGGCATGACAAAACACACGTCTTTTTTACTGCTCTAATTACGTTGGTAATCAGTTTATAACAGCAATAAGTCTCCTCAGGGGTTTGTGATAGATGTCCAATATAACCCATACACTGCAGGAAATGACAAACCAGAAGACTACATTAAACATGTTTTGAATCACTCAAGACCTGTCATGGAAGAGACTGCTAAAGGTCCCGCTGACCTGTCACTCAACGATCTGGATCCACTGAAGCGTATGTGGTTGAGGGATCATATGTTTGTGTGTGTGTGTGTGTGTGTGTGTGTGTTTGCCTAGCCCAGCATATTGAGCCCCAGTAGAGGTAGCTAACATTGATAACTGTCCCTCAAGTCCCTATAGAGGAGGCCCTGGAAACGTTTGGTGTCGGCTGACCGTTGCCTCTCGTGATGCAAGGTCACAATTTTTTCCGTTGGTGTTGCCCATTACATCACACACTGGCGTCAAAACTGCTGAATTATTCACATCGGGTTCTCGGTTTACGTCGGCATGGAAACGATGGCCCATTGTGCGGTGTGTTCCAATGAAATAGAACACCAATGCAGTGCAGCTATGAAGACTCCAATGGCAGAACCATTATGAATCTCAGCCCTCTCCCTGCTTGCCTCAACACAACCCCATTCATTTCTATGTATAGTATCTCCATCCCACTCACCATCCAGATCCCCTTTCCCACTCTCCATGTCCCTCCTCTCTCATCTCTACTCTCCCTACTCATAGGGTGACCTTAGTGTAATCACACTTCCTGCCCCTGTGGGCCTGGCAACAAAGCCGTTCTGATGATTGCTTTTCATATCCCAATCCTTTTCTCATAATTCCCTCCCTCAATTATTTCTTTCTTTCCTTCTCTCTTTCTGTCTCTCTTTCTGTCAGACAGACAGACAGTCTGCAGTTGGCACTGATTTGATTTTCTTGTTAATTGGGCCCTGAGTCAGAAGGTGTGTGTGTGTGTGTGTGTGTGAGCTAGTGCCCGAGGATATGAATGTGTATGTGCTTCAGTTTGTTAAGCTTATTGCTCCATACTCATCAGTGGGTCACTCACCCGGAACCCCCACAATTCCCGTGTCCGTCCCGGAATAAGGGGATAGTTTAACAGATTACCTGGGATTATTCAAGAACACTGTGAAATGTTCTGCTAGGAATTCTGAAATGTCTATCTGAAGTCATTTTGAGCCTAACAGAGCTGAGGCCCAGCTTGATGGCCCCAGACACAGTTAGAACAGGAAGAGTTTTGAGGGAGACTTCAACGGAAGTGTTTCAATGGGATTAGATGAAGCTGCTGTGCTACGGAGTCACTTGTATGCAACATGTCAGGCGGTGTTGAGTTGTTGATACTGTATAATATGTTTCAGAGCAGTGTTGGTTTAGGCAAATGTGCTCTAACATGCATGCAGAGTTGTACTGATTTTGATTGCCTGTTGATGTTTCCCCAGTTTCAACCGGCAGTAGGTTGAAAATGTGCAGGTTAAGACGACAAATCTGGGACCAGCTCCGTTGCTCATTAGCACAGATGGCCCCATTGTCGCAAAGGGATATTAGAATCCTGTTGTCTTATCCTTATCTTCAACGTAGGTTTGAACTCTCTCTTTTCTAGGGAGGAATATTTTTTCCTTGATCCATATGGTTTCATGATATTTCTTGGGATAGAAGGATTTGATTTGGAAGCGTATGGAATCTCATTTCTGGGATGTTTTTCATGTTTTTCATTTGCCTCTCGGTTTCCACACAGAACAGTTTGAGGTAGTGTGGGAGTGATTATCTTGTCAGTAGTGATCAGTTGAAACCATGATTCACTCACCACTTTTATAATCCATTCTGAACAGAACATTGGCCAACTACAGGCCTGTTTATCTGTGTTAGCGACAGGGGTTAATTTGTGTGTGTGATGATTAATTTTGTATTCAGCTCAGCTCTGCAAATCAACATAATGGAGAAAATCAACCATATTTTATTTCATGCTGGCTGCTGTGTTGCTGACTGGGCTGCTATCAAAGCAGATTATGCTGACTTGATTAGGGATGCGACGCGCGCGCCCACACACACATATTCAAACTGTAGATGTACACACACCAACACAGTTCTGGCACACACACATTCTGGTACATGCAGTCTCAGTCATTTCTGATGTAAGGCCTCCTCATTGATTCTGTCAACTATCTCAATTATTAATACCACATTAATAATCATCATTATTATTGTCCCTCTCCCTCTCTCTCTTCATAGCTCTGTATGCCCAAAGGCCTGTCGTTCAGGACACAGGCAGACAGCCGCGAGCCCCAGTTCCACTCCTTCCTGATCACGCGGGAGGACGGCTCTCGCACTTACGGCTTCGTCCACACCTTCTACGAGGAGGTGACGTCGCCTCAGATCTGCTCGGCCATGCAGACCCTCTACCAGATGCACCAGGCCGAGAACCCTTCCTCCGCCACCCCCTCCTCCTCTTCCTCCTCTTCCTCCAGTATGGACTCTCTGGCTAGCAGCCTCGACGAAGCAGATTCTCCGTCTTCATCCTCGTGCCGGTCGGCGGCGTGCGGCGGCTACGACGTGGCGCGTGACACGCTCTACGTCTCCAAGGCGTTGTGTCTGATCACGCCCATGCCCTTCATGCACGCCTGCCGCCGTTTCCTGTTCCAGGTGCACCGGGCCGTCACGGCCTCCTTGCCTCCACCCCTTCCCCTGGAGAGCTACGTGCACAACATTCTGTACGAGGTGCCCCTGCCCCCTCCGGGGCGCTCGCTGAAGTTCCACGGGGTGTACGAGCCCATCGTGTGTCAGCGTCCTGGGCCTGGGGAGCTGCCTCTGGCTGACTTCCCTCTGGGCCAGACCTTCCCTCTGCTGGGGGTAGAGAACCTGGTGCAGCTGTTCAACTGTACCCTGCTGGAGATGCAGATTCTGCTTTACTCACAGGGTAAGGGACGCTTATTACACACACACACACACACACACACACACACACACACACACACACACACACACACACACACACACACACACACACACACACACACACACACACACACACTCCTCTCTGCCTCTACATTCCTTGGCAGCAGGTTGTTGAGTGGGAGTTGCTTCTCCAGCCAGGTGGTATGGCGATGACAGATACCAGGTTGGGGGATGGTTCGGATAAGTCATTCCTCAACACATCACCTCAGCTGGAGCCAATGGATCATGACTGGCTTTGTCATTACTGGGGTGTAATCTGTGGTCCAGGCCTGTCCTTGACTCCCTGGCCCAAATGAGTTTAGGATTAGACTACTGTAATCTGGGTGGGGTAGAGAGCTGTTCCTCTCCCTGGGACTGGAGCTATGCGGGTTGGCTGACTGGACAGCAGCATGGTAGTGGCTGGGATTAGAAAGCATGGTCAGTCAAAGGGCAAACGGCCAGACAGACAGTCTGTAGACGTCAGGCCAAGACCGACTGTATCTGCCATAGACTTCACTGTAGATTACAGTAGACTAAACTACAGGATGCCATTATCTGATTTAGCTGAAGACTGTTACAGAGAAAGAGACATCGAGAGAGCTTCTTGTGTGTTGAATGTTTGATTGGGTGGTCCTGGTCCATTGACATCCTTTTGGAGTGGATACTAGTCGTCTAATGAATTAATGGTTGTGAGTTTCCATGAAGTGGTTCTTGTTTTGTTTTAGAGTTGTTTGGAGCTTAATGTCTCTAATGTAATAATCTGTAATGCATGGGAGTTCATTAGTTGAGTTGATGGCAGTCAAACAAAGGGACTTCACTGTTACTAGCACCATGCCATTTCTGTCTGCTTGAGCGAAAAGCGACAGACGGGCCTCTCCCTCCTCCTACCACTCATCCTCATCCACCCCTTCGCTCCCATCCATCCCCACTCATCTATCCTTTGAGAAATGATCTCCCATGTTTAATTTATCAAACCAACTGTCAGAGGGAATCGCTCCTGAAACAAAATAATTTAAAACCTCTTTTTCTGGATGAATAACATTTCCAGTAACATTTTAATGTTCCTCATTTTTCACCGGGAAGCGTTGGAGGCATCCCATCTACCCATCAAAGATTATATAATAAAAAATATCTAGCTCCAATATCTACAAGACCCTGCTAGGTAAAGTCCCCCCTTATCTCAGCTCGCTGGTCACCATAGCATCTCCCACCTGTAGCACACGCTCCAGCAGGTATATCTCTCTAGTCACCCCCATTTCTCCAAAACCATTGTTTGGGGGATTCTTTCTTTGGTGATTGTTAGTTCTCAAAGATTATATAATAAAAAATATCTCCTTCCAGTTCTCTGCTGCCAATGACTGGAACGCTCCAGCACTACAAAAAGCACTGAAACTGGAAACACTTATCTCCCTCACTAGCTTTAAGCACCAACTGTCAGAGCAGTTCACAGATTACTGCACCTGTACATGGCCCACCTATATTTTAGCCCAAACAACTACCTCTTTCCCTACTGTATTTAATTTATTTATTTTGCTCCTTTGCACCCCATTATTTTTATTTCTACTTTGCACATTCTTCCATTGTAAATCTACCATTCCAGTGTTTTACTTGCTATATTGTATTTACTTTGCCACCATGACCTTTTTTTGCCTTTACCTCCCTTATCTCACCTCATTTGCTCACATCGTATATAGACTTGTTTATACTGTATTATTGACTGTATGTTTGTTTTGCTCCATGTGTAACTCTGTGTCGTTGTATGTGTCGAACTGCTTTGCTTTATCTTGGCCAGGTCGCAATTGTAATTGAGAACTTGTTCTCAACTTGCCTACCTGGTGAAATAAATAAATAAACATACATTATATCTGGTTTAAGTTGACACTGAAAGCGCTTTTCCATCCCGAACTTTAGGCGACCAGAAACACAGATGCCGATCTTTTGTCTCTTCTGTTCGCATTTTCCACTTGGCCTCCGCAGCATTGTGGTCAACTGTATCTGTATTGGACGTTTGCAGATGATAATTCAATGCATTCCCTAACTTATCAAGCAATAACAAATATTTTACACAACACCCTCCATTGGAAAGCAGTATTGGAGGGTGCTGTGAAAGTTTAATGGCCCTGTGAAATAGAGTTGAACACTCCCATAATCTCTGCCTGAAATTACCGCCCCATGTAGTTAAGCTGAGGTCAACATCGGGCAGAGAGAATAATATTATTCCCCCATGAGCCTTTGCAGGGTGCTTTTGATGTTTTTCAGGTTGGGGAAAACTGGAGTCTGACAGCTGTGACGGGTTGAATATTAAGGAAGGAAGGGCTGGTGTCAAATAAGCAAGGATGATGTATTAATGAAGTCTGTCGACGCAGTGTGTTCATATTCATGTAGGGGCTTAACAGGGCGGCTGGGTAGCCTGGTGGTTAGAGCGTTGGACTAGTAACCAAAAGGTTGCAAGTTTGAATCCCTGCGCTGACAACGTACAAATCTGTCGTTCTGCCCCTGAACAGGCAGTTAACCCATTGTTCCTAGGCCGTTATTGAAAATAAGAATTTGTTCTTAACTGACTTGCCTAGTAAAATAAAGGTATCTTCACGTAATACAGTCATAACAGTGGATGAGAGAGGAAGGAAAGTGGGGATAGAGTTGCTGAGACATGAGTAAAGTACCGTGACTCATCCTTTAATGAGAATCACTATCTTTCTCTGCATCACATAGCAGGCTGTGTCAAGTCAAAACCCTCAACATGCAGAGGCTTGTATGTTTGGTTATAAACTAGGTTCTCCTGATTTTTATTCTCTTATGTTCCTTGTTGTGGTTCTATTGCGCTGCTCATTTCAGAGAGACTGGTTTTCCATAGGGAATGCCAAAAGGGCATGTTGGCAGCACTTTGAAGTAGTTACCGGTAAAATGATTGCAAGCGTTTCTTTGGTAGACTAGAAGCTGAAGGGCAAATTGGTGCATTTATACAATACAATATAAATACATGGGTATTAGTTTGCTGTGTAGTTTCCTTTATTTTATGCATTGCTTAAGTAAAGCCATGTAAAAGTCCCAAGTTATCTGCAGCTCTACTAGGTTTCCCCTCATACATAATTGAATATTGCAGTGTGAGCGTTTTGGCTTGTGTACGGTCAGTGTGTTATTGCACGAGTGTGTGGGTGTGCAGTGCACCACAGATGAGCTAGAAAGTTTACTCAGCAACTCTCGCACTCTCCTTTTTATTTCTCTTTCTCTCGGTTTCTCCCACTCTTTCTCACTCTGTCTCGCTCTTTTGCTACCACACTTTCACTGTGTGTTGGTCTTCATCTCATTTCTGTCTCCCTTTTCTTATCTGGGATCCAATCATATAATGCGTTACTGTGATCCTCAAACCACACTTTCACAGTGCCTCTACATGATTCTCATTCCATTTTCTGCGTGTCCTGTGGTGCAGATCTTTTATGAGGGTCTTATTACTCCTATCTATCATGTCTTTAGTCATCCCCATGGGAGGCAGGATGGTGTATATACACTGCTCAAAAAAATAAAGGGAACACTTAAACAACACAATGTCAATCACACTGCTGTGAAATCAAACTGTCCCCTTAGGAAGCAACACTGATTGACAATAACTTTCACATGCTGTTGTGCAAATGGAATAGACAACAGGTGGAAATTATAGGCAATTAGCAAGACACCCCCAATAAAGGAGTGGTTCTTGCAGGTGGTGACCACAGACCACTTCTCAGTTCCTATGCTTCCTATCTGATGTTTTGGTCACTTTTGAATGCTGGTGGTGCTTTCACTCTAGTGGTAGCATGAGACGGAGTCTACAACCCACACAAGTGGCTCAGGTAGTGCAGCTCATCCATGATGGCACATCAATGCGAGCTGTGGCAAGGTTTGCTGTGTCTGTCAGCGTAGTGTCCAGAGCATGGAGGCACTTCCAGGAGACAGGCCAGTATATCAGGAGACGTGGAGGAGGCCGTAGGAGGGGAACAACCCAGCAGCAGGCCCGCTACCTCCGCCTTTGTGCAAGGAGGAGCAGGAGGAGCACTGCCAGAGCCCTGCAAAATAACCTCCAGCAGGCCACAAATGTGCATGTGTCTGCTCAAACGGTCAGAAACAGACTCCATGAGGGCCTGACGTCTACAGGTGGGGGTTGTGCTTACAGCCCAACACCGTGCAGGACGTTTGGCATTTGCCAGAGAACACCAAGATTGGCAAATTCGCCACTGGCGCCCTGTGCTCTTCACACAGATGAAAGCAGGTTCACACTGAGCACATGTGACAGACGTGACAGAGTCTGGAGACGCCGTGGAGAACGTTCTGCTGCCTGCAACATCCTCCAGCATGACCGGTTTGGCGGTTGGTCAGTCATGGTGTGGGGTGGGGTGGCATTTCTTTGGGGGCCCACACAGCCCTCTATGTGCTTGCCAGAGGTAGCCTGACTGCCATTAGGTACCGAGATGAGATCCTCAGACCCCTTGTGAGACCATATGCTGGTGCGGTTGGTCCTGGGTTCCTCCTAATGCAAGACAATGCTAGACCTCATGTGGCTGGAGTGTGTCAGCAGTTCCTGTAAGAGGAAGGCATTGATGCTATGGACTGGCCGCCAGACCTGAATCCAGTTGAGCACATCTGGGACATCATGTCATCCACCCCATGTTGCATGTCCAGGAGTTGGCGGATGCTTTAGTCCAGGTCTGGGAGGAGATCCCTCAGGAGACCATCCGCACGTCATAAGGAGCATGCCCAGGCATTGTAGGGAGGTCATACAGGCACGTGGAGGCCACACACACTACGGAGCCTCATTTTGACTTGTTTTAATGACATTACATCAAAGTTGGATCAGCCTGTAGTGTGGTTTTCCACTTTAATTTTGAGTGTGACTCCAAATCCAGACCTCCATGGGTTGATAAATTTGATTTCCATTGATCATTTTTGTGTGATTTTGTTGTCAGCACATTCAACTATGTAAAGAAAAAAGTATTTAATAAGAATGTTTCATTCATTCAGATCTAGGATTATTATTATTTTAGTGTTCCCTTTATTTTTTGAGCATTGTGTATACAGTGGGGCAAAAAAGTATTTAGTCAGCCACCAATTGTGAAGTTCTCCCACTTAAAAGGATGAGAGAGGCCTGTAATTTTCATCATAGGTACATTTCTGATATTCTGTATAGCAACAGGGACATGTGACTGAGGCCCATATGAGGAAGTGCAGCTACCAAAACCAGAATCCGAAGGGAGACATTCTAATAAGGAGATCAACAGTTCAATTATATAAGCATATTCTGCAGATCAGACATGTTACTTAACTAATTCTCTGCTTAGACTTTGTTGGCAACTGACAGATTTTTCAATCCCTGGATAGGTATTTTATGTATCAGCATGCCACACTTTGTGGTATTTCTGCCCAGATGTTGTTCCATGCAGATCTTACAACACCTGGATAACCACTGGGCTTTATAAATGCTTCATAACAATTGTGGATCTCAAAGAAGAAAATGTCATTGTTTTAATGGGTCTCATTTAACAGATCTGGAGAGTTCTAACAATGGCTATGACTGAGCCAGGTCCTCTGTAGTCAGGTCCAGGTCACAGCTCTCTAGACAACCCCTCTCCATTGGTCAGACTGGTTGTCATCAACAGGGAGGAGTTTAGAAGGCAATGGGGTGGACTGAGGACAAAAATATTCATCTTAAAATACTTACTCCAACAGTCAAAAGCTTAAAGAACTGAGCCCTGGTCAAAATTTGTGCACTAGAATAGGGTGCCATTTCACACTTCTCCAGATCTTACATGCGGTGTTTTGGGGAGATGGTCCACTGGGCTTCTCCTTGACTGTCTCTGTACTGTTGAGATTAAGAGGTAAAACATCTTTTAAGTATAGACTGTTCTGCTACCCAGCCACTGAAATACCAACTTTGTTGTGGTAGGCTACCCATGGAGAGGGGGATCCAGAGGCATGCCGGCCCAGTCTAGGATGGCAGTGGGCGATCCTTCTCCATCCAAACAATCCTGGAGACAGAGTTTAATCCAAATTATTATTATTATTTATTAGACACCCAACAAAACAGACTTAAACATTGAGGGACTACATGGACTTAACCAATAAGCTTTTATTTTTCGTGCAGTGCCCCGTGTTAAATGTACCCAGGTGGAACATTGGACATGATCCATGACTTTTCACCTGGAAGTGATCTTTGAGCAGTACTGTACCTGATGAAGCTGAAGGAGCCTCTGATCTTGGTCATCAGGTCCTCCAGCTGCTGCTTGTGCAGGATGGGGTTTGCATGGAAGACTGGGATCATTTTGAACACCTCCACAGGGGTGTCCACACGGAGTGCCTGATAGAAATTACAATGTGATGGAGTAATATGGACAGGTCCATCAACCCTAAGAATTCAAGAGTCTACTCACAGCTGTTTCATCCCGCTCCCTTTTAGACTTCGTCTTCTCTGGGGTGCAGAGTCATTGAGTTTTCATGATTGATCTGAACTAAGATCAGCTAGCCCAATCTTGCCCATTATTAGAGTTCACAACTAGTCTCATGTTCCAACTGCTTTGAGAGTTCAGGTATAAGAATATCTCACCTGTTTGGGTTCAGCATCTGATAACAAGTTCAAACAGGTGCCATTAATGCAGGTAACGAGTGGAGGACAGAGGAGCCAACCTCTTGTGACTAGGGGGCAGTATTTTCCTTTTTGAAAAAATAACGTTCTCAAAGTAAACAGGATATTTTGTCAGGACAAGATGCTAGAATATACATATAATTGACAGCTTAGGACAGAAAACACTCTAAAGTTTCCAAAACAGTAGAAATATTGTCTGAGTATAACAGAACTGATATTGCAGGCGAAAGCCTGAGAGAAATCCAATCCGGAAGTGCCTCATGTTTTGAAAGCTCTGCATTCCAATGCGTCCCTATTGAGCAGTGAATGGGCTATCAACCAGATTACTTTTCCTACGTATTCCCCAAGGTGTCTACAGCATTGTGAGGTAGTTTTACGCCTTTATGTTGAAGAATATATAATAATATATTAATATATTATATATATATTATATTATATTATAATATATTATAACATCATTACAATTTCAACTGCAAGCACCCCTGTTCTGTTCCCAATGACTTGTTTGTAGCTAGGCCTCAAAATTGAGAATTCGAGGTGCAGACAGTGGCTAATGGACACACACACACACACACACACACACACACACACTGATGAATGGCCAGGTTTGGTGTGCTCTCTGCACAGCGTTAGTGTGTTATTAGTATGATTAGTTGCTCATGAGACCGAGAGGAGGAGATGCTATAGTGGAGCTGTTTTTCAGCTCTCTGAACGAGCATCTGGATCCTTACAGCCACTCTGTCTAATACACAGTAACCGACCATTGTTCTCCGGAACAGAGAGTAGATATAGCCAGTCTGGATCCATCCTCTGTATTGGAATATATTGTGTGTGCAGTGTTTAGTCCAGTGTAATGTCCAATGCATCTAGCTGTCTTTCCCTGACCTGAGACCTTGTATGCATACGGGGGGAGTGGGCGAATTGGGAATAGAGAGAGGGTATATTAGTGTCTGTCCGTCCATCTGTGTGTGAGACTCATGCGCTGGTCTGTGTGTTTATAGCAAGATGGTCAAGTTGCAGACAGACTTTGAGGCAAGGTAGATGCTCGCACACAGTCGCTCACACATTCGCTCACACACACGCAATATACAAATGCCAGGTCCCCTCGTTCTCTTGTAGAATGTGAATTGGCTAGGTCTTTGTTTAATGCTTTGTCGACCTTGAAAAGTGTAATGCATTTTGAATGAAAGTACACAGAACCGCTGTGCCTGAGCAGTGGCAAGAGTGAAAGCAAGCGAGTGAGGAATGAGAAAAGGGTAGAGGGAGAGGGGTTGCGTGGATAAATTGGTATAGCGTGCCGTTTTATTGTGGAGGTCAGTCAGGCTTGCGGTCTGATCATTTTATTCATATCTGATGATGGAACTCCTGAACCTCAGTACCAAAGCCAGGGTGAGACCACTGATCCTAATCTTTAATCAGGAACCAGTATGGGCCAACACACACACACACACACGTACTGCACACACACACACACACACACACACACACACACACACACACACACACACACACACACACACACACACACACACACACACACACAGAATGGTGATTTAAATTGAATCCATCAGAACAGAATTTCTTTCATCCCATATTGCCCCCAGATTCAATTTTGATCTGTTGATTTAAAGTTATTCTCTGCACCTTCTTCTCTCCTCCCTCTTCTAACATCTCCCTTGTATTACCCCTCCCCTCCACCTTTCCAATCTCTCACTCCATCCCTCCTTTTTCCTCCACCTCTCCCCCTCCCAACTTCTCTCCCTTCCCCCCCACCCTACCTCTCTCCAGACTACCAGCGGTTGATGACAGTTGCGGAGGGCATCACCACCCTGCTCTTCCCGTTCCAGTGGCAGCATGTCTACGTGCCCATCCTACCTGCCTCACTGCTGCACTTCCTGGATGCCCCCGTGCCCTACCTCATGGGCCTGCAGTCCAAGGAGGGCACCGACCGCTCCAAACTAGAGCTGCCACAGGAGGTGTGTCTCTGTGACTGTGTGTGAGACTGGGTCTGTTTTTATTATTTGTAAGTGTGTGTCTCATGCAGTAGACAGTTACAGTAAGGGCTCATTGTTGCTGAATGCACACTGTCCAATGCCATCCAACCCTGACTCTCCACAATGTGCCTCCCACGCACACAGACAGACTATACCTGCCTCCTATTCAGACTGAGCGGGAAGTGGAAATGCAGCTTTCAGACTCCTTATTGTAGAGGAACGTCTATTGAATGTTTATTTGAGTCTATTGGAGATAAAAACCCAATAGAAGTATCACTCGCAGCCCAATGTGTTTGCATAGCCCCCTATTGTTCTTTTGTAGAAGGAACTCAAACTGATATTTCTCTGGAAGGGCTGAAGCGACCTCCTCAGACAGTGAAAGTGATGGAACCTTGTGTGTGTGTGTGTGACAAGATAAGACTCCTAATGGTCTGGAACATCCCAAAGAGATCCCCAGCTTCGGGGCTCTCCCCCACTCCCACCGCTCATTAATCTGGCCCATTCCGTATGGATGCTAATTATCTGAGTCAGTGCAGCATCCGATGGCGTTCCCTGGTGCTGCTCCTGCCTCCTCCTCCTCCTCACAATCCAATTGTCTGCCCCCCCTTTGTTCCTCCGGATCCTCCCTTAAAGATCACACGGTGCCAAATGTTTTAATTTAGAAATATCTCAATTCCTGAATGATTCTTTGAAGTGAAGAGGATGACCTAGAAATGGACGGCTGAAAGCAAACTGAAAGAAGGGAAGGATCATAGAGCGAGGATGTGAATGAATGAAAGACTTGCCTTTTTTAACCCTCTGTAGAAAGAATTCATCTCATTTCCATTTCAAATGGCAGAACAGTAATTTGTCTCCTAATCAAATTCGTCATGTTTGCATAGCAAACAAGTACATGCATACACTCATGAATACCAACCGTTTCATATCAGTTTGTCCATCTTGATCCTCCATCCTTTCTTTTTAATGCAAAAGAGGAACCAATGGCTTTTAACCGAAACTAGGCCAAACATTGTGTGCCTGTACAATCACCCAGCGGGGTGCGTGCTCCTTTTTCTTCATCTCGTAAATCAGGCGGATGGCCTGCAGTCTTCTCCACTACCTAAATAAACCTCCGTTAAGCCAATCCACGTCAGGTCAGATCTGTGCACAGACGGCTGATTCAGCCCTTACAGAGCAATGCATATGGAGTCAAACCTGGACCCAGAAGTACACAGAGAAGAAAATGTTTTGAAATTCACATCTGGAGCCTAGCAAATGCTGTTATAAAACTATAGTCAATTGGTGGAAACCCCAGCGTTTCAGATGCCAGACAGTAAATGCTAATGTCATGTATTCAGGTGTACAGGATCCCCTAGTCATCCTCTCACAGGGACAGTAGAGCCTGGAAGTATACACTATAACACAGCATGTGTATACCGTTCAAAAGTTTGAGGTCACTTAGAATTGTCCTTGTTTTTGAAAGAAAATAACATTATTGATCAGAAATACAGTGTAGACATTGTTAATATAAATGACTGTTGTAGCTGGAAACGGCAGATTTTTTTTGGAATATCTACATAGGCATGCAGAGGCCTGTCATCAGCAACCATCACTCCTATGTTCCAATGGCATGTTGTGTTAGCCTTTTAAAATGATAAACTTGTATTAGCTAATTGATCATTAGAAAACCCTTTTGCAATTATGTTAGCACAGCTGAAAACTGTTGTTCTGATTAAAGAAGCAATAAAACTGGCCTTCTTTAGACTAGTTGAGTATCTGGAGCATCAGCCTTTGTGGGTTCGATTACAGGCTCAAAATGGCCAGAAACATAGAGCTTTCTTCTGAAACTCTTCAGTCTATTCTTGTTCTGAGAAATGAAGGGTATTCCATGCGAGAAATTGCCAAGAAACTGAAGGTCTCGTACAACGCTGTGTACTACACCCTTCACAGAACAGCGCAAACTGGCTCTAACCAGAATATATATGGAGAGTGGGAGGCCCCGGTGCACAACCGAGCAAGAGGACAAGTACATTAGTCTATTTTGAGAAACTGACGCCTCACATGTCCCCAACTGGCAGTTTCATTAAATAGTAAACACCAGTATCCCGGAGTCTTCTCTTCACTGTTGACGTTGAGACTGGTGTTTTGGGTTTAATACTGACAATCACAAACTGACCCACTTACCCAATACTCAATCTGTCCATGTCCCCAACCCCAACACACCCCTCCCTGAGTATCTATTCATTGAGCAATAGCTATGTTATAATTGTTGTATAAACTTCCATGTTATTCCAAACCTCTCGCTCTCTCTCCTAACAGGCTAACCTGTGCTTCGTGGACATTGACAACCACTGTATCGAGCTTCCTGAAGACTTCCCCCAGTTCCCTAACAAACCAGAGTTAATCCAGGAGCTCAGCGAAGTCCTCCTCCGCTACGGCATATCCCCAGTGGGGGGCGCTCCTCCAACCTCTGTCCCCACCTCCACCACCACCCTTGGGTCTGTCTCTGTCTCTACCCGTCACCCTGGTCTGAAGAGCCAACAGGCCCTGAGGGAGCTAGAGGACGATGGGAGGAATGGGAACCTAGGAGGGGAACAGTTAGCTGTGTTGGAGCTTCTCCAAGGGAACGCTACTCTGGAAAGACTCCAGGCTCTGGCTAAGAGAACGGGGGTCCGCGTGGAAGCCCTGAGGGGGGTAGGGGGTGAGGGAGAGGCTCAGGGGGAGGATGGCAGTCGATGAGGAGGAGCTGAGGAACGCTAAGCTGAATGTACAGCTGAGGGAGGTGTTCGCTAGCAGGTTTACCATGATGTTCGCGGACTATGAGGCCTTCGTCATCCAAAGCGCTCCAGACCTGGAGTCCTGGCTCACCAACCGAGAGCAGATGCACAACTTTGATAAGGTGAGATGGGTTGACACACAAACACACACACACACACACACTGTTACCTTGATGTAACGGGCTGTTTATTGAGGCCTGTGTTGTGTGATAGTGGAAGTCCACTGGAGCATTATCATGTTTGTGAGATGCTGGATTAAATTCTTTCCTGAAACCCGTCCACTATGAAAATATTCCATTTGATAAATAAGTAAGACGAACACAGCTGGAGCTGTTAAGACACGGTATTGGCAATAACAATGTTTACATTTATAAAATCACAGGGGAAATGCATTCATATCAGCAAACAGCCAGATAACAGAGTTGGTTGGTGTGAGTTTATGCTACGTGCTGTGCACCCAGAGATGGGCAGTATTTCTGTTACATATTTCAAATACATGCATTTCAGTTACTTCTTAGTATTTGCATTACAGTGGGCTGAACTGCACTCCAATGTACAGGGCATTCAGAACCCTTGACTTTTTCCATTTTGTTACGTTACAGCCTTATTCTAAGATTGATTAAATAAATAAAAATTCTCAGCACTCTACACACAATAACCCATAATGATAATGTGTAAACAGGTGTATTAACAAAAAACAAAAAACTGAAATAGCCTAAGTATTCAGACCCTTTGCTATGAGACTCAAAATTGAGCCCAGGTGCATCCTGTTTTCATTGTTCATCCTTGAGATATTTCTACAACTTGATTGGAGTCCACATTCATTTGATTGGACATGATTTGGAAAGGCACACAACTAAATATATAAGGTCCCACAATTGACAGTGTATGTCAGAGTAAAAACCAAGCCATGAGGTCAAAGGAATTGTCCGTAGAACTCTGAGACAGGATTGTGTCGAGGCACAGATCTGGAGAAGGGTACCAAAACAACTCTGCAGCATTGAAAGGCCCCAAGAACAAAGTGGCCTCATCATTCTTAAATGGAAGAAGTTTGGATCCACCAAGACTCTCTTCCTAGAGATGGCAGCCTGGCCAAACTGGGCAATCGGGGGAGAAGGGACATGGGCAGGGAGGTGACCAAGAACCCAATGGTCACTCTGACAGAGCTCCAGAGTTCCTCTGAAGATGGTAGAACCTTTCAGAAGGACAACCATCTTTGCAGCACTCCACCAATCAGGCCAGACGGAAGCCATTCCTCAGTAAAAGGCACCTGACGGCCCGCTTCGAGTTTTCATCATCTTCCAACAGGACAATGACCCTAAGCATACAGCCAATACAACACAGGAGTGGCTTTAGGACAAGTCTCTGAATGTCCTTGAGTGGCCCAGCCAGAGCCCGGACTTGCTGCCAAATGTGTTTCAACAAAGTACTGAGTGAAGGGTCTGAATAGTTATGTCAGTGTCATTTCAGTTTTGTATTAAAAAAATATTAGCAAAAATCTCAACCTGTTTTTACTTTGTCATTATGGGGTATTGTGTGTCGATTGATGAGGGAGAAAAACTATTTAATCCAATTTAGAATAAGGCTGAACTACACAATGTGGAAAAGTCAAAGGGTCTGAATAAAAGCACTGTATTTTGTAACACGGTACTTAGTACGTAATTTGAATGGTACTATGGTGTGATAAATTAACTAAATATACATACAAATATACAAAAATGAACAATTTCACAGCATGCCTTTTAAGGAACTCTGCCCTGAAACGAGGCCAATAATAATACCCAGTGTGCATTGCAGTTCATTTAGGTTCATTTTTACATTTACATGTTGGTCATTTAGAAGACACTCTTATCCAGGTGGACTTACAGTCAGTGCATTCAACTAAGGTGTATAAACAACATAACACAGTCATAGCAAGTAAATGTATTTCTAAATACAAAATACATGTATTTTGTAGTTTATTTTGACACGTTGATCTTTATGGTATTTTGTCATTTTATTTTGTCATTTCTGTCCATCCCTGTGTGCACCTAATATCATTTTGTAATTACATTTGTATATTTCCCTACATACTAGTATTTGTCTTCATGTCTTTCCCTACTCTTTTGTGTATCTGTACTAACATATCTCCCCTCTCTCCAGGCATCCTTCCTGTCTGACCAGCCGGAGCCCTACCTGCCCTTCCTGTCCCACTTCATCGAGACCCAGATGTTCGCCACCTTCATCGACAACAAGATCATGTCCCAGTGGGAGGAGAAGGAGCCGCTGCTCCGCGTGTTCGACGGACGCATCGATAAAGCTCGTCTATACAACGTTAGAGCCCCAAGTCTGCGATCCTCCAACTACCAGAGGTGCACCATCCTCAAGGAGTCAGGTGAGTCTGAAGAGAGTGGTGAGTGGGGAAGGGGTGGGTGGGGGGGCGAGAGAGGGGAGGGACAGGTGGAATTGAAGGGCAAATCTATGGTCGTTTAAAAAGAGTTTTTGGTAGTTAACAGAAAAATATGGATAGAGGAGAGGGACTAATTGAAAGATTGGTCTTGAATGAGAATGTGCTCCTCTGTGCTGTCTGTCTGATCAGCATGCTGTAGATGACTGCTGTCTGTCGGTCTGTCTGCCTGGCTGGCATACCAACGATGCTTTAAGAGGTCACACAGGACTCACTTTAAATCCATCTCTTTCCACATCCATCCTCTTCCCCTCTGTCTCATCATCCTCTTCCCCCTCTTGACCTCTATTTCATGTGTTCATTGGAAACAGCAGACTTCTCTCCACTCAGCAGGTGCTCCCCTTGGCCTTTTCTGCCCATTTGTCTTTGTCTCAAAGAAAGCCTCACCCCACAAAGCTCATTCTTCTACGCTCTATTTCTCTTTCTTTCCTTCACGCTCTCTTTTTCTCTCTCTCATACACACACACACGCACGCACGCACGCACGCTTCCCCCCAAACACCCCTGCCTCCCCTGCCCCACTGAGTCTGGCTTCCTCACTTCATTTTGCCTACGCAGCAGCAATCCGAGACTTAACGAGGGCAAGCCAAATGAGTTCTAATTAAGCTTAAAAAAAGACCTGACCAGACACTCTCACAGACAATGAAGTGTGTGTGCTGCACGTGCGCGCTACAGGTATATGGGGAGTCAATTGACAGGGTCTGACATTGGCAGATTTTAATGCTGTAAAAGCCTAATTGTTCAGGGAGAGCTCTTTCAGAGGTGGTGGCGCGTGCAGTTTCCCAATTACACACACACAAAAGAAACTATTTTATTCTGCTTAATTTCCCTCGGTCGCTCCGGTGCTCCTCTCTCTCTCCTGTCTGACAAACAAAGAGGACTGAGATTGGAGGATAAATTCAGAGGGTTTTGATTTGACAAAAAAAGCTCATATCTGCCATGTAAATAATGACCTCGCCAACAGATACGAGCAGGGGTTAATTGACAGATGCCTGTTGGTTTGGGTTGAGGTGTACTGCATCTGTTCTCTCTACCTTGTGTTCGTTAAAGAAAGAAAGGAAATTGTTAGAGAAGGAGGTAGGTTTGGAGAGCCAACAGAGAGACTGAGAAAGACAGAACAAGCACTGAGATGATGAATTGAACAAACACAATGCTTTTATGTCCTGCTAAGCTTTGTGTAGAGGAGCACGAGAGTGGCAGCTTATTTGTGTGTGTGTGTGTGTGTGTGTGTGTGTGTGTGTGTGTGTGTGCGCTTGTGTGTGTGTATGTCTCTTCATTCAAAGTGAACTCAAAAGGTTTAGTTCTAGCATTGTAATAAATGTATTCTCAATTAGTGGTTATACCAAAAGAAGGCCTTACTTAAATCCCCCTCCCTTGATTTGATCTCCCTCTCCAGCCCAGGCCATTGAACAGCGGCTGCTGAAGATCGACCACACAGCCATCCACCCCCACCTGTTGGATATGAAGATTGGACAGGGCAAATATGAACAAGGCTTCTTCCCCAAGCTGCAGTCTGATGTGCTCTCAGTCGGACCCACCAATAACAAGTGTGTATATGATGCCATTACCGAAGAGCCAACCAATGACAGGCATTGTTTCTGGGATTTAAAAAAAAATTTTGAACATAGAACAGCTATATGAATGTAATAGGGTTGAAGTCGGAAGTTTACATACACCTGAGCCAAATAGATTTAAGCTCTGTTTTTCACAATTCCAGACATTTAATCCAAGTAAAAATGTCCTGTCTTAGGTCAGTTAGGAACACCACTTTATTTTAAGAATGTGAAATGTCAGAATAATAGTAGAGAATGATTTGTTTAGCTTTTATTTCTTTCATCACGTTCCCAGTGGGTCAGAAGTTTACATACACTCAAATAGTATTTGGTAGCATTGCCTTTAAATTGTTTAACTTGGGACAAACATTTCGGGTTGCCTTCCACAAGCTTCCCACAATAAGTTGGGTGAATTTTGGCCCATTCCTCCTGACAGAGCTGGTGTAACTGAGTCAGGTTTGTAGACCTCCTTGCTCCCACCTGCTTTTTCAGTTCTGCCCACACATTTTCTATAGGATTGAGGTCAGGGCTTTGTGATGGCCACTCCAAAACCTTTACTTTGTTGTCCTTATTCCAATTTGCCACAACTTTGAAAGTATGCTTGGGGTTATTGTCCATTTGGAAGACCCATTTGCGACCAAGCTTTACCTTCCTGGCTGATGTCTTGAGATGTTGCTTCAATATATATCCACATAATTTTCCTCCCTCATGATGCCATATATTTTATTATTTTTTTATTTTTTATTTCACCTTTATTTAACCAGGTAGGCAAGTTGAGAACAAGTTCTCATTTACAATTGCGACCTGGCCAAGATAAAGCAAAGCAGTTCGACACATACAACGACACAGAGTTACACATGGAGCAAAACAAACATACAGTCAATAATACAGCATAAACAAGTCTATATACGATGTGAGCAAATGAGGTGAGATAAGGGAGGTAAAGGCAAAAAAAGGCCATGGTGGCAAAGTAAATACAATATAGCAAGTAAAACACTGGAATGGTAGATTTGCAATGGAAGAATGTGCAAAGTAGAAATAAAAATAATGGGGTGCAAAGGAGCAAAATAAATAAATTAAATACAGTAGGGAAAGAGATAGTTGTTTGGGCTAAAATATAGGTGGGCCATGTACAGGTGCAGTAATCTGTGAACTGCTCTGACAGTTGGTGCTTAAAGCTAGTGAGGGAGATAAGTGTTTCCAGTTTCAGTGCTTTTTGTAGTTCGTTCCAGTCATTGGCAGCAGAGAACTGGAAGGAGAGGCGGCCAAAGAAAGAATTGGTTTTGGGGGTGACTAGAGAGATGTACCTGCTGGAGCGTGTGCTACAGGTGGGAGATGCTATGGTGACCAGCGAGCTGAGATAAGGGGGGACTTTACCTAGCAGGGTCTTGTATATGACATGGAGCCAGTGGGTTTGGCGACGAGTATGAAGCGAGGGCCAGCCAACGAGAGCGTACAGGTCGCAATGATGGGTAGTATATGGGGCTTTGGTGACAAAACGGATTGCACTGTGATAGACTGCATCCAATTTGTTGAGTAGGGTATTGGAGGCTATTTTGTAAATGACATCGCCAAAGTCGAGGATTGGTAGGATGGTCAGTTTTACAAGGGTATGTTTGGCAGCATGAGTGAAGGATGCTTTGTTGCGAAATAGGAAGCCAATTCTAGATTTAACTTTGGATTGGAGATATTTGATATGGGTCTGGAAGGAGAGTTTACAGTCTAACCAGACACTTAAGTATTTGTAGTTGTCCACGTATTCTAAATCAGAGCCGTCCAGAGTAGTGATGTTGGACAGGCGTGTAGGAGCGGGTAGCGATCGGTTGAAGAGCATACATTTAGTTTTACTTGTATTTAAGAGCAATTGGAGGCCACGGAAGGAGAGTTGTATGGCATTGAAGCTTGCCTGGAGGGTTGTTAACAGTGTCCAACGAAGGGCCAGAAGTATACAGAATGGTGTTGTCTGCGTAGAGGTGGATCAGAGACTCACCAGCAGCAAGAGCGACCTCATTGATGTATACAGAGAAGAGAGTCGGTCCAAGAATTGAACCCTGTGGCACCCCCATAGAGACTGCCAGAGGTCCGGACAGCAGACCCTCCGATTTGACACACTGAACTCTATCAGAGAAGTAGTTGGTGAACCAGGCGAGGCAATCATTTGAGAAACCAAGGCTTTCGAGTCTGCCGATGAGGATGTGGTGATTGACAGAGTCGAAAGCCTTGGCCAGATCAATGAACACGGCTGCACAGTAATGTTTCTTATCGATGGCGGTTAAGATATCGTTTAGGACCTTGAGTGTGGCTGAGGTGCACCCATGACCAGCTCTGAAACCAGATTGCATAGCAGAAAGGTATGGTGAGATTATGAAGTGCACCAGTCCCTCCTGCAGCAAAGCACCCCTACAACATGATGTTGTCACCCCCATGCTTCATGGTTGGGATGGTGTTCTTCGGCTTGCAAGCCTCCCCCTTTTTCCTCCAAACATAACAATGGCCATTATGGCCAAACAGTTCTATTTTTGTTTCATCAGACCAGAGGACATTTCTCCAAAAAGTACGATATTTGTTCCTATGTGCAGTTGCAAACCATAGTCTGGCTTTTTTATGGTGGTTTTGGAGCAGTGGCTTCTTCCTTGCTGAGCTGCCTTTCAAGTTATGTCAAGATAGGACTTGTTTTACTGTGACTAGTACCCGTTTTCTCCAGCATCTTCACAAGGTCCTTTGCTGTTGTTCTGGGATTGATTTGCTGAGCGGTATGATGGCTGCGTGGTCCCATGGTGTTTATACATGCGTACTATTGTTTGTACAGATGAACGTGGTACCTTCAGGCGTTTGGAAATTGCTCCCAAGGATGAACCAGACTTGTGAAGGTCTACAATTTTTTTTTTGAGGTCTTGGTTGATGTCTTTTGATTTTTCCCGTGATGTCAAGCAAAGAGGCACTGAGTTTGAAGGTAGGCCTTGAAATACATCCACAGGTACACCTCCAATTGGCTCAAATGATATCAATTAGACTATAAGAAGTTTCTAAAGCCATGACGTAATTTTCTGAAATTTTCCAAGCTGTTTAAAGGCAATGTCAACTTAGTGTATAAACTTCTTACCCACTGGAATTGTGATACACTGAGTATAATCCAAGTCAACAATTGTTGGAAAAATTACTTGTGTCATGCACAAAGTAGATGTCCTAACCGATTTACCAAAACTATAGTTTGTTAACAAGAAATTTGTGCAGTGGTTGAAAAACTAGTTTTCATGACTCCAACCTAGGTCTATGCAAACTTCTGACTTCAACAGTATATATGCTACAGTTGTGCTACGGTGATGTAGTCCAAGTTAACAAATGTTTATCCCTAATCTTCCATCTGTAGTATGTAGGTGAGTAGTCTTTATAAATGTCTATGCAGTTGACAGTGTTGTGTCTGTCAGCAGGTGGTCCAATCGTACCGCTACGGCTCAGCGCAGGAAGGACCGTCACAGACAACAAACAGAACACTTGACTCTAGATAACGACCTCAAAGAGGTACGGACACGACACAGACATCCCTCCCTGTTCATCCTCACTCCTCCTCCTCCTCCTCTGGTTCAATTGCATGCCTTTATGTTCCTTCTTATTTGATTTCTTTTGAGAGCTTGTTCTCCGCTTTCTTCCGTTTTCAAAGCCTGTCCGTCCTTGTCTTAACTGATTTCATGTTTTTTTTCTGTAGCTTGTTTTCTCTTTTACTACTTTGTTTTCTTAGTTTCTTTCTATTATTTGAATGTCCTGTGCATTCATGTGCATGGTGCTTTTTCCCCCTTTTCTCGTTCCTGTCTTTTCTGTGGGTCCTGTGCATTGGGGTTGGGCCGTACCACCTCTCAGCAGGTAGAGGGGTGTCTAGTCCTGCAGAACTCCATGGCGTTCTGGGAGTGGGACAAGTCGTCTCCCCCGCCTCTCAAACCACCAAAAAAGTCTGCCTCTGAGTGCTGCCTGGTACGTGGAGGAGTGATGGACCCCCCCACTGACCCTTCCACTAACCCCTTAAAAACTACCCCAACCACCAAGATGACCCCCACTCCACTTCTCCAGTCCTGCTTCACACATACACACAATCCCTGCTTGTTCACACACACTGGCTCTGTTTGATAGATGACTCATGTACCTGTTACATTAGTTAAAGTCAACAGCACTGGAGAGTGAGTCATGGCTCTGCAGAGGATCTTGTTTTGCCTTATCTCTCTCCTCCTCCTACCCCTTTACAGTTCTATATCTACTGTATGATCTCTGTGGGGAGGAGAGAGATGAGAAAGGAATTTCTGAATTGTAACGGATACAAAATCCGGAATCATTTCAAATTCAAGCCAATTTAAGTCAACTAGACTGAACCGACCAGAGGGTGTCACTGAAATGGGCTTAGCGCCTCAAAACACTGTGGAGAAGTTAACAGAACATTTTATTTTCACTTTGCCTTGTTTTCTCCACCAGCACATAACCCCTCACCACAACCCAATGTTTGTCAAAAGGTATTCAAGACTGTACAAAGCCCTCACTCCTACCCTTACACAACCACTTAAAGTTTGACCCAGCTGAGAAATGTCCCTCCATCCACCTGTAATGGTTAATAGTAGGTGTAGAGTTTTATAGACAGAACTGACTATTGCTCTGTGTCTGTCTCCATCAGAAGTACATGCAGGAGGCTCGGAGCCTGGGGAAGAATCTCCGTCAGCCCAAGCTGTCTGACCTCTCACCTGCCGTCATTGCTCAGACCAACTGGAAGTTTGTAGAGGGACTACTCAAGGAGTGTCGCATGAAGGTGAGTCTGTACAGGTGAAATATATTGTGGTTGCAGTTGCTGTGTGTCTCCAATGTACAGTACCAGTCAAACATTTGGACACACTGTCGTGGCAATTTCCTGTATTACCAAATGATGAGGGCGCAAACCACACACCAGTCAGAGTTATTTAAACTTCATCTTTAATTATATGAGCTTCACCATAGCCCTGTGACTCAGATCAATTCAGTGTCTATAAATGATTTCTGAGATTGCTTACAAAAGAATACTTCATCTTTCATAGCCAAGATACACCCCTCTCAGCTGACAATGATGAACCACACATCTTAGGAACTTCACAAAGGGCCTTTTACATGAAAGAGGAGTATCCCATAGCCAGATAGCATTAGCTATAAATTATCGTTCAGTTTGGTCTCTTAGACGAGATTCTACTTCTCGTTCTTGGTACTTCATATTACCAAAACATTACCTCATCCAATGGCATATATCAATTGACAATTCTAGATACTCCCATCTCAAATACACCCCACCACTGGACAAGCTCACTGAGGGGAGTGAGCCTCTAGGTCATATACTATGAAAGATAAGTTTCAACATCAGAGGGGACATACAATGGTCCCAGACACTGCCATACCCCCCCCCCCCAATGGGAAAAGGAGGGAATGACTGGAGTACAGACAGAGTGGAGCCCTTCACATGGTTTCACAGATATATTCATCATGAAGACAATGTTCAAACCTGACTTCTCCCTTTCTGATATTCTGCCTATTACCAGACATGTAAAAGACAAGCCTGACCTCTCCCCTCTCTGGGCCCCAAGTGACCTTTCCCTAGAGAAGAGAGAGGAAAATGCAACTGCCAACAGTATAGTCCAAACAAAGACATTCTAATGACCAGTATAAAGTAAATAAAACATCTTATTTATCTATGTTACCTAACTAATTCTGATTCATCTACGACAACACCGACTCATTCAAGGTTTTTCTTTATTTTTACTATTTTCTACTTTGTAGAATAATAGTGAAGACATCAAAACTATGAAATAACACATATAGAATCATGTAGAAACCCAAAAAGATTTTTAGATTCTTCAAAGTAGTCACCCTTTGCCCTGACTGCTTTGCACACTCTTGGCAGTCTCTCAACCAGCTTCATGAGGAATGCTTTTCCAACAGTCTTGAAGGTGTTATATGCTGAGCACTTGTTGGCTGCTTTTCCTTCCCTCTGCGGTCCAACTCATCCCAAACCATCTCAATTGGCTTGAGGTCAGGGGATTGTGGAGGCCAGGTCATCTGATGCAGCACTCACACTCTCCTTATTGGTCAAATAGCCCTTACACAGCCTGGAGGTGTGTTGGGTCATTGTCCTGTTTAAATTAAATGATAGTCCCACTAAGTGCAAACCAGATGGGATGGCAAATCGCTGCAGAATGTTGTGGTAACCATGCTGGTTAAGTGTCCCTTGAATTCTAAATAAATCACTGACAGTGTCACCAGCAAAGCACCATCTCACCACCTCCTCCATTTCTTCACGGTGGAAACTACACATGCAGAGATCATCCATTCACCTACTATGCGTCTCATAAAGACACGACGGTTGGAACCAAAAATCTAAAATTTGGACTCATCAGAACAAAGGACAGATTTCCACCTGTCTAATGTCCATTGCTCATGTTTCTTGGCCCAAGCAAGTATCTTCTTATTATTGGTGTCCTTTAGTAGTGGTTTCTTTGCAGCAATTTGACCATGAAGGCCTGATTTCACGCAGTTTCCTCTGAACAGTCGATGTTGATTTTGTCTGTTACTTTGACTCTGAAGCATTTATTTGGGCTGCAAGTTCTGAGACTGGTAACTCTAATGAACTTATCCTCTGCAGCAGAGGTAACTCTGGGTCTTCCTCTCCTGTGGCGGTCCTCATGAGAGCCAATTTCAACATAGCGCTTGATGGTTTTTGCGGCTGCGCTTGAAGTAATGTAATTGACTGACATTCATGTCTTAAAGTAATGATGGACTGTCATTTCACTTTGCTTATTTGAGCAGTCCTTGCCCTAATATGGTATTTGACCAAATAGGGATATCTTCTGTATACCACCCCTACCTTGTCACAAAACAAATGATTGGCTCAAACGCATTAAGAAGGAAAGAAATGTTTTAACAAGGCACACCTATTAATTGAAATGCATTCCAGGTGACTACCTCATGAAGCTGGTTGAGAGAATCCCAAGAGTGTGCAAAGCTGTCATCAAGGCAAAGGTTGGCTACTTTGAAGAATCTCAAATATAAAATATATTTGGATTTAACACTTTTTTTGGTTACTACATGATTCCATATGTGTTATTTCATGGTTTTGATGTCTTCGCTATTATTCTACAATGTAGAAAATAGTCCAAATAAAGAAAAAACGTGGAATCAGTAGGTGTGTCCAAACTTTTGACTGGTACTGTATATCTGCGCAATTTTGTTAATTCATGTTATGAGCGGATTGGTTCCAGTCTACAAACATGTTGTTTGTATCCTATGTGTAGTGGTCATGTTGTGTTGACCATGTTGCTGTGTCTCCTGTCTCCAGACTAAGCGTATGTTGGTGGAGAAGATGGGCAGGGAGGCGGTGGAGCTGGGTCATGGGGAGGCAAACATCACAGGTCTGGAGGAGAACACTCTCATCGCCTCCCTCTGTGACCTGCTGGAGAGGATCTGGAGCCATGGCCTGCAGGTCAAACAGGTCTGTGCAGACACACACACACACACACATGCACACACACATGCACTGAACAGAAACACACATACATGCACACACACTCTCTCTCTCTCTTTCTCTCGTTAATCAGGTTTTATCGTAATGACAACATTGCATTTACAATATATACCCACTCTCATGCTCAGTGCTCTACTTGGAAGAACCTGCTATAGGTCAGAGTTCAGTCTACCAACACTTTGATTAATCAGGTCTTATAGTCATATCCATATGACCCTATTTCATTAGGCTTATTGGCTGGAATTCCTCTATCTATAGTCTAGTAGTATTAGTGAATATATTAGCTATTGGCAGAGCTATGATTCCTGTATTAGGGAGTGTATTGGCTATTAACAGAGTGTGGGTTGACCTCTAACCTCTGGACTGTGACCGCTGTAGGGGAAGTCAGCTCTGTGGTCCCACCTTCTGCACTACCAGGCCAGAGAGGAGACACTGGAGCAGCAGCAGGCAGAGTCACCAGGTAAGACACACACACACACACACGCCTTACATGGTCCATTTAATATAAAACACATGTGCCTCCTACCCTCAATTCATTCAGTCACACAATATCCATAGCCAATGATCCCATGAAATACTCAATTTGAAATTCAACTCATTTGCTAAAATGAATCTATAGACCTTTCACACTCCAGTGGCATCTGATTTCAATTGGAGCGCTGCCAAAGCTGAGATGTGTGTGTGCTTCTTTCTCCCTCCCACAGTGTCAAATGGTTCAGAGAGACGAAAGTCTGAGTCATCATTAGGGATGCCATCGCTGCGAGCGTCCGTCATACAGGATATGAGGTATGAATTCCCCACCACTGAACCTGTACATTACGATGTTACATTGATAGATGGTATTAT
The DNA here is from genome assembly GCF_036934945.1 of Oncorhynchus masou masou. Lineage (NCBI taxonomy): Eukaryota > Metazoa > Chordata > Actinopteri > Salmoniformes > Salmonidae > Oncorhynchus > Oncorhynchus masou. The sequence goes on from NC_088237.1 coordinate 14,593,659, forward strand.
CTCACAACTTTATCCATGTAAGTCAATTATTTGTTTTGTTATATGCTGTTATTTAAAAAAACTTTATTTTTTTTTCATTCTTACCTCTTCACCTTCTCTAACATCCCCACGCCTCCCTCCTCCCCGTTCTCAGGCACATCCAGAGTATGGGGGAGATAAAGACGGATGTGGGCAGAGCGAGGGCCTGGATCCGTCTTTCTCTGGAGAAGAAGCTGCTCTCACAACACCTCAAACGGCTGCTGTCCCGCCAAGCCTTAACCAAGTACGCACGCACACATAAACACACAATATTATTCACGTCGACAGTGTCGAAGCCATGGTTAATGTGTGTTGTGGCGTTTCCAGGAAGTTGTATAAGCGCTACGCCTTCCTGCGCTGCGAGGAGGAGAAGGAGCAGTTCCTGTTTCACTTGCTCTCCCTCAACACTGTCGACTACTTTTGTTTCACCAGTGTCTTCACCACCATCAGTGAGTAGGACTTCAACATAACCACGATTCAACCTCAATATGACCATAATATAACCACTAATTTACCACAACCTATACAGAACAGTCACGTCATAAGACGGTTGACTAATTCTACTTCGCTGGTGCCATTACCTCGATCAGTCTGCACACTAGCTAAAACAATGTAACTACAAGTCAACCACTTTAACTTACCACAAGTCAACAACAGCAAACCTTTCCACTCAGCCACTGGGGAGAGGATGGACGGTAGGCTTTGGAGAGTCCTAATTGGTGTGCTTGCCTTGTCTGATCACTGTTTTCCATGGAGGTTCATGTTAATGTAGATTTATAGGACTTTAACTTGGACCAATGGCAGAGACGGTATTAACCTGAGTAAAGCATGAGGCTATGTACATGTAATCAAAGATTGAGAGCAGGATTACATTGTTCACATAGCAGTTTGCACTAAAGCAGCACCATAAAAAATGTCTCTCTTTCACACACACACACACACACACACACACACACACACACACACACACACACACACACACACACACCATCAATAGCCCTGGGTTTGCTTTCTCTGGAACCCTTGTCTGCCTTTAGAGAAACTGGGATCATTTTTTTATAGCCAAATTCATAAATGAATTATTACTCTAAAGCAGTGCAATCCACTGAAATGTCCCCGATTTAGTTTGCCCTAGTTATATTTTACTATAAAAATATGAATACATTTATTCTTTCTCTGTTGGAATGAAATACGTATTTCTTTTTTTGTCCCTGTAGTGATCCCATACCGCGCCGTCATCATCCCAATCAAGAAGCTGAGCAACGCCATGACGACCTCCAACCCGTGGGTGTGTGTGTCGGGTGAGCTGGGCGACTCAGGCGTCAGGCAGATCACCAAGAACGTCCTGGAGATGACCTTTGATGTGAGTCTGAACTATGACCCTACAGCCAGGGCCCCCACGCCTCCTCTCATGTCTCTGTGAAGTTCTGCAGCAAGGTTATATCAGCATTGATTGATGGTTTTGCTGAGAATGTCACTAAGTCGTTGTTCGCTGCCCGCTGGGGTGAAGTGGATGGCTGTTCCCTTTTTGTGGCATGATCTCGCATGGTCTCATAAGGCAGAACACTGTCTAACTCGCTCTCTACCATTCCATACGTACTACTAATCCCCTATCTCCTCTTTCACTCATTAATTTATCTATTCATCCATTCATTCATCTTTGTGTGACTATTTGCTCTGATACCTTCCACTCAGAGCCGGGGTTGATGAGTTAAAAGTTGTGTTCATGTAGCTGATTCCACTTGGTAGATATTGGAAGTGTGCTTGAATAGTAGTTAACTCTGTGAGATGCTGCCTGGCACAATGAGCGGATGGACCCAGACTTCTCGTTTTTTTCCTCTTTCCTACTTCCTTCCTCACAGGAAGTACATGTCTCTACCTACTGAGCCTTTTATAATCTCTACCGTTCTGAGTGGTGCCGTGTTCACTAGTGTTGGGTGGTAGCTCTTTGTGGCTTTGTGAGCAGTTTGGGTGATGGCTAACTTCAGTATAGCTTTGTAGAGCATCTCTCTAGAGGAGCTTTGCTACAATGGTGATGGTTTGGGTACACACCTGGTTTGTAGCCTGGTGAAGGGTAGTCTACTAGAAACCAGCAACCCAAGTCCATCCTCTCCCACTCATGCTGTCCATCATGTCCTAACACGTGTCTTCATCTCCCCAGTCTGCTTTCAGGCCACACACTCACATCGACGCCATGTTCAAGGTTAGAAACGTCACCTCCCTCTCCCTCCTCTCCACCGCACCCATTTGGATCATCCCAGACTCAATGTTCACTGTGTACCATAGACTCCAGGGTCGTATTCATTCGGAACCAAACGGAAGAAAACTGACTGAAATGGGGGAGTGAAGTTGTCCAATAACAAACGCTCCTTTTTCTTTTATCCGTTGCAAAACATTTTGCTACGGTGTGGTTTAATGAATACGACCCAGCTCTCTCTCTGGGTTGAGGGCTTCACTCACCAATGGTTTGGTCTGTGTACCGTCTGTTGGTTATAGTGTATTAATGGTGTTCTAGATTTATGTGTTTGTCCTTGAATGCCACTTAGTGTAGTTTAACATCACATTAACATTTCCTTGACATGATGCTGATGTTATGCATCTCAAATCAAAGTTTATTTGTCACGTGCACCAAATACAACAGGTATACAACAGGTATACAACAGGTACCTTTACAGTGGAATGCTTACCTAGTCTCTAACCAATAGTGCAAAAAAGGTGAACAATAGGTAAGTAAAGAAATAGAAACAACAGTAAAAAGACAGTGAAAAACAGTAGCGAGGCTATATACAGTAGCGAGGCTATATACAGTAGCGAGGCTATATACAGGCACCGGTTAGTTAGGCTGATTGAGGTAGTATGTACATGTGGGTATGGATAAAGTGACTATGCATAAATGATGAACAGAGAGTAGCAGTAGCGTAAAGAGGGGTTGGCGGGTGGCGGGACACAATGCAGATAGCCCGGTTAGCCAGTGTGCGGGAGCACTGGTTGGTCGGGCCAATTGAGGTAGTATGTACATATGCACATTAATGTATAGTTAGTGACAATAAAAATTGTCTGGGTAGCCATTTGATGACCTGTTCAGGAGTCTTATGGCTTGGGGGTAAAAACTGTTGAGAAGCCTTTTTGTCCTAGACTTGGCACTCCAGTACCACTTGCCATGCGGTAGTAGAGAGAACAGTCTATGACTGTGGTGGCTGGGGTCTTTGACACATTTTAGGGCCTTCCTCTGACACCGCCTGGTGTAGAGGTCCTGGATGGCAGGCAGCTTTGCCCCAGTGATGTACTGGGCCGTACGCACTACCCTCTGAAGTGCCTTGCGGTCGGAGGCTGAGCAATTGCAGTACCAGACAGTGATGCAACCAGTCAAAATGATCTCGATGTTGCAGCTGTAGAACCTTTTGAGGATCTCAGGACCAATGCCAAATCTCACTCAATGCACCAAACTCACCTTCAACTAAAGAGTTTGGAACAGGGACGCAACTTTCTCCTAAGTGACATTCAAGGGCATATTGTGGGAATACTCACCTGTCATTGGCTGTATATTGGTCTGATGTCGACTTTTAGTTGATCAATTGGATAGATGAGTCGCACTAGATTCGATAGAGTTTACACTGCATAGTTCTAGAAATAGCAGTCATACTGTTGTAATTAACAGATTATTTCTGAATTATCATTGTGAATTAACGTAGAAAAAACATGTAATGACATCTTGATGCTGATTCTTCTCATTCTCTCTCTCTCACTCTCTCGTCTTTCTCTATAGTGTCAGAACCTGGGTAAGCTGACTACAGTCCAGTTGGGCCATGATAACTCTGGGCTGCTGGCTAAATGGTTGGTGGACTGTGTCATGGTCCGCAACGAGATCACAGGACACACCTACAAGTTCCCGTGTGGGCGGTGGCTTGGCAAAGGTGTGGACGACGGCAGTCTGGAGCGTGTTCTGATTGGTGAGCTGGCATCGCCCAACGCAGATGAGGATTGTGGGAGAGGGTGTCGCACGCCCGACATGCAGCATTCGCCGGGTCAGACCAGACGCGCCAGCATCACCTCGATGGGAGGACGCGGATACAGTGAGTAACACCCCTTCATGACATGGCATAACATAACCAATACCTGATTTACTGTTGACCATAACTATAGATATTCACTTTTTGTTCTTCTTCTCTCTCTTCGGTTGCAGAGCCTACCTCAGCTCAAATCCAGGAGGCCATTGGCGAGGCAGTGAACAGCATCTGCAAACACTTCCACAAGCCTGAGAAAGAGGTGTGTGTGTGTGTGTGTGTGTGTGTGTGTGTGTGTGTGTGTGTGTGTGTGTGTGTGTGTGTGTGTGTGTGTGTGTGTGTGTGTGTGTGTGTGTGTGTGTGTGTGTGTGTGTGTGTTAGAGAAAGTGCGAGACTGACCTGAGAGAAGAAAATAACAAGCACCTGCTCCATGTTCTCCATTTAGTCTGTTAATTTGAGTTCAAACAGTGAGGGGTCTGTATAATAGGTTTGTGACTGCTGCAGCACTCTCCTCATCTGGCAGGTTAATAGTCTCTGAGGTGCTCTGTCTGGGGAATTATGTCAGGGCAGAGAGCAGATGTTATTTCTCTTTCATTCTGAACACGATGAACTCATTCTAGTGCTTAACAATCCCCTCAACCCCCTTTCTGTACACTCTCTCTTTAAATATACTCTTCTTCTCTCTGTAGAATTACTCTCTCTGTGCTCCCCTCCGGGCTCTCTCTCTCTCTCTCTCTCTCAAGTAAGCATTTCATTGGACGATGTATACCATGCGTGTCCCGTATATACAACTAATGAAAGTGAAACAAGTCTAAACCCCTGGAGAGAGCCGTTAACTCAGCATCTACATTAGTTTAACTGGAGGAATAGTTTAGCATTAGCCACAGCTAATGTAAGGGCCTTTATAGTGCGGTATAAATGCTCTCCACTGTCACATGCCGGTGAACTCTGTGAGGGGGAATATGAGAACAGTGTTTTTTAATCTGTTGAGGAGAATAAAGAGAATGTTATGTTGATTTTTAAGTGAACATTTTCACTGTTTCTAATTTGTGCTTCAAAGGGGTAGTGTTGCATCATGTTTGTTGTTTGAGAATCAACAATTGCTACATTTTTTTTAGTCTCCAAGGTTAATGAAATGATACAAAAGCTCTTTTTCTGAGTATCTCCTTCTCTCCCTCTCCAGAGGGGCAGTCTGACCATCCTGCTGTGTGGTGAGGTCGGTCTGGTCGGGGCTCTGGAGCTGTTCTTTCACAACGGCTTCAAGTCCGCCCGCCTCTTCCAGAAGACTGTCTTTGTCTGGGACTTTGTGGGTGAGTGGCCTACCTCCACACCGCTGCCTCCATCTAGTGGAATGACCTAGAAATACCACATCTTTCTCCCGACGTATGATCCATTGAGATGGATTGAGGGGCTATTCTTCTTCTATGAAGGTGCTCAGGTGCACCCGCTATCCATCTTTATGGTATGATTTATAGATCTATGTAATAGGCTTCCCTCTAGTGGTGACAACTGGGATATGGCATACTGTACTTCCCCAATGGAAATAAAATAGTCCGTTTAAAAAGTCCCTTTGATACTCAAAGTAACCCTGCAGGTAGCTGCTTCAGCTGTCGTATGAAACTGCTGCTTCATCCTCTTATTAATATTCATAACACAGCTTTTGACTGATATGATGAAGGATATGAGATGATGGTTTTCCTAGAGCACTTTATTTGCACAGGTCAAAGGTTCAAGTATAATGGAGCGTGAACCCCTGTAGACTTGACATACTCTTTTTAGCTTCAGATCAATCAATCAAATGTATTTTATAAACCTCTGTTTCGGAGTTGTTACGAAGTTCTTCTACAGTAGACCCTACCTCCACGTCTCCTCTTCCTGTTCTCCTTCTCTGCTCCCACCTCCCTAACATATCTCCTCCTCCCCCCCTCTACAGAGAAGGCGGTGGCTTACATGGAGTCAGCAGACCAGATGGGGGACATGCAGGAGACTGCTGACCCCCTGGGCCTGACCTGTGTCTCTCTCTGTCACTATGTCAGTGCCATCAACTCCTCGCCCAGGAACATTGGCAAGGACGGCAAGTTCCAGCTGCTTGTCTGCCTGGGGGCCAGGTGAGGGCGCCACTCACGCGCAGTGAGACAGAACTGGGGCTGCAGAACTGGGGCTGCAGAACTGGGGCTGCAGAACTGGGGCTGCAGAACTGGGGCTGCAGAACTGGGGCTGCAGAACTGGGGCTGCAGAACTGGGGCTGCAGAACTGGGGCTGCAGAACTGGGGCTGGCAGGTAGCATAGTGGTTAGAGCGTTGGGCCAGTAACCAAAAGGTTGCTGGATCGAATCCCTGAGCTGACAAGGGAAAAAATCTGTCATTCCACCCCTGAACAAGGCAGTTAACCCACTGTTCCCTCGTAGGCTGTCATTGTAAATAAAAAAATGTGTTCTTAACTGACTTGCCTAGTTAAAGGTTAAATTTAAAAATTTAGCTGTAGTTGTTATTGGCACAAAACATCCAGAGGGCTGTATTGGGAATCAACATCACACTTCTAAATAGTCTCACTGGTAACATGGAACCAGCTGTTTTAGCAAACATACCCCTAATTATCTCCTCTCGCTCTGCAGAGATCGTCTGCTGATTCAGTGGCTCCCTCTGTTGGTGGAGTGTCCCGTGATCCAGCGGATGTACGAGGAGTCTGCTCTGCTCCGGGACCGGACCACGGTCAACGATCTCATTGCTGTCCTGCAGACTCTCCACGACTTCCCCATCACCCTGGAGGCCTCGCTCATCAAGGGCATTGACCTTTAACCCCTTCCGCACAGCCTGCTGGGAAACCACCCAGTCCAGGACCACATTACCCACAAACCCTTGCTGTTCCCTTTTGCCCTTTCACTGTCCCTGTGGCTGTCGTCGAGGCCTGCTTCAGCTGATTCACTCTGGGAAAAGTCTTATAGGGAGGGAAGTAAAGATTGAGGACTTTAGAAAGAGACCAGAGACGGTTCGCTACCAAAGCAATCGATTCCACTGCTTCAGAACAGAAGTTTGGGCTTTGAATCATTGATGAGTGATGATGCAGTATTATTATTACATAGCTTGTGGTTTTGAAAATATCCCTTTTGATATTTAATAAGAAGGGACTGTTTTTAAAGAAAACCCATGGATGTTTCCCTATGTGCTTGATGTGTGTTGCCCACAATAGGTAGCTCTTCAATGGACACTTTTTTAGCCTGTGTGATGGAGATCCTATCTTTGCCTGTCTGCCATCTCTCTGTCTGCTGGATCCTGCTCAACTTCAGCTAGCGTTAGCATTAGCAAGCATGCCTGTGGGTCATAGTAGGCCAGGAATAAGGAAACCAAAAACAGAAAGTGACTGTTTGCCCCTGCTGCCTCTCCATAGTCTCTGCACTGGGAATATCAGTTGGTGAAACTTCATCAGTTGGGTGAAGATGACTACCATGGAAAGAAAAACTGGACTCATCTGCTTTCAGCACTACACTGTGTGCAATGCAGCTTTTTGATTGGATGTTGGCTCATTCTAGATACACCTACTGTGTTGGACTGGATCTTTGTTCTGCTTTGTGATTGGCTAGCAGATCTTGGCGGACACAAACACTGCGCTGAATTGGAGAGGTCTTTCCTAGGGGGGCAGGGGCTTTTCTAGGGTTGCATGGACATTCCAAACAAATTACAGGCATTGACCTGACCCTATTTCAAACTGTGTGTGTCTATGTACAGAGTGTACAAAACATTAAGAACACCTTCCTAATATTGTGATTCGGGGCACCTCCCCCTTGCCCTCAGAACAGCCTCAATTTGTCATGGCATGGACTCTACAAGGAGTCGAAAGCGTTCCACAGGAATGGCCCATGTTGACTCCAATGCTTCCCACAGTTGTCAAGTTGGCTGGATGACCTTTGGGTGGTGGACCATTCTTGATACACACAGGAAACTGTTGAGCGTGAAAAACCCGGCAGCATTGCAGTTCTTGACACAAACCAGAGTGCCTGGCACCTACTACCATACCCCGTAAAAATACACTTAAATATTTTGTCTCGCCATTCACCCTCTGGGTGGCACACATAAACAATCCATATCTCAATTGTCTCAAGACTTAAAAATCATTCTTTAACCGGCCTCTTAACTAGTCTCCTGCCCTTCATCTATACCGATTTGAAGTGGATTTAACAAGTGACATCAATAAGGGATCATAGCTTTCACCTGGATTCACCTGGTCAGTCTGACATGGAAAGAGCAGGTGTTCATAAGGTTTTGTACACTCAGTGAATGTGTTCTCCTAATGTTATTCTTGTTAGACATCATAATGGTCAATGTATTCAACTTCATCCTGGTCTCTGTCATGCACTGTGTGTGTGTGTGTGTGTGTGTGTGTGTGTGTGTGTGTGTGTGTGTGTGTGTGTGTGTGTGTGTGTGTGTGTGTGTGTGTGTGTGTGTGTGTGTGTGTGTGTGTGTGTGTGTGTGTGTGTGTGTGTGTGTGTGTGTGTTGACCTCAAATGGACACTTCCTCTGCATTACTCTGTGTGGTATTGAAATGTTCCAGCCCCTTATTAATGTGATACATGTGAAATACACTGGAATATTAAACAATAAGAACCTATACATACAACCCCTAATGATGTATTTATCATAAATGCCTCAAACCTTCCTATGATAAGTGGTTATTTTCTGGTGAGTGTTAACTCCTTCTGGGACTATTTCCAGCTGGTTGTATTTTTCAATCTAAAATAGATCTCTTGCCACTTTTTCAATCAACCTTGATGAACATGTTCATATATTTCTGTAACAACAAGTGTAAATAGGGTGTTTATGCATGTGTACTAAAAAGGGACTAAAATACATGTGGACTAAAATGTTGAGGCTAACTATGGCCAGACAATAGATTTGAACCCAACCAAAAGGGAAAACAACTGACAGATTCCGAATCACACACTTAACTGTGTTTTGACCACAGTACTTTTCCAGTATTAACGCAAAAAAAAGGACAGCAAATGTTGTTTTTAATGTTCTGATTTGATGTATTTATTCCTCTAAACTGTGGTAGTCATCAAGAAACGTTGAGACACTGGTTGCGACCGGGGCAAAGAGCCGCCTGTGAAATGAGGTGCTGCATGTTGAGCCATGTGGCTTTCCTTCTGTAACATTCACAGTTTGGTCCTGCTGCTAGGTTCCTACTGTCTTGTGTATCATGGATTCCAACAATCAAAAAAAAACTATCTATCTGTAAGAAGCAACAAACATAGGAGGATGATCGACTCCATAGGTGTTTAGCGCATAGCTGTGAGCAAAGTGTCTGTCTACAGTAGTGTGGCGAGAATAAGGGTCCATCTTTGCATCCTAAAGTGTTACGGCATGCAGTTGTACTCTGTGACTGGACGGTGTACTTTCTCCTAACACACCTCTCTCTACAGCTAGACTCATTCAGTAGTCCTGTACTGTACTTCTGTCTTCATGTTACATGAACCTGTGACAAAGGCTGGGTGGAATATCTGTCCTAACATTACTAGGTGGGCAAAATGCTACTACGGAACCTTTCCTTTCCTATGGAACCGTTCCTTTCCTACAAGTGCATGTGTAAACTGTATGTCCAGTGGGAGGAGGTCATGTAATGAATGGAGTCCTATGGAAATGATAACTGTTCTGATATTTATGATGCACTTCATTAAAAACTTGCTCAATATGGTTGATTCATGTGTGTGCCCAGCCCTCGGGTAAAATACATGTCCATTGTGATACTGAGATCGCCTCTATGGGTGGAGATGACATGATTCTCATGAGAATTCAATGGCAAACAATACGTTTTACTCATTGAGCAACTTCTGATTCCTGTTTCCCTACCAAACCAATTATTGTTAAATACATGGGACATCCTGTTATTTCACGAAGGTTTTCTAGCTTAATAACTTTTTCATTTCGTGTTTATTGCATTACTACTTGTTTAAAATAGACTAACTTGTCTGTTAAAACGACCTAATGTGCTCCACGTACCACACGTAGCCTACCTACAGACATGCTGCCTCTGTATTTTTGGAGTAGTCACGCCTCCTTTCTTCGATTCACAGCGTACAGATTTCAACTGGCTTCACCCATCATTTCCCGCGTAATTCCCCACCTTATATGGACAATAGAATGCAGACGCAGTCAACTTCAGTTCCGTATGTAAATTGGTTTGATTGAAGAAAATCAGAAAATGGTGGAGTTGCCAAACGCGCATGCGTAAACATTTCGAGTACTCATAGGGGTCTCCTTCTCAAAACTCATTGGATGAGAGAGCCAGAGGTCTCGCCCCTCTGACATTTTCCTCCAATGGGTTTTGAAAACAAGTTGAGGAGCGAGGACGCGAGCTTAAACAATTGAGATTCTCCCCCAGACACGCAAGTAAAACTGCAACATCCGAACGGTGTGGACGTTAATGGTGTATTCATTGTTACATGAGTTTAAATAGCTTACTAACGACGTTTTGTATAACTATTACAACTCATTCATCATTGATTATAAATCAAGGTAAGGACATTACTTTGTTTGAAATAGAATTGACTGTCTGTCAAGCTTCACAGTATGCCTGAAGTTATGCGAGGATGTAGGCTATTTAACATGTTTAAATATCTCTAAAAAGCCATTCAAACGTTAATTTCTTATTCTAAATTGTTTTAAACTGAGTTAATTCACGTTTATTTCAGTGTTTTGTCAGCGAATGACACACTGGAAATTGTATTCGTGTTGGGCGCTCATTTCTTCTTCTGCTTGGTATCCAGTGACAATGAATGCTCACATTCTTTGATCAGGACTAGAGTCCTACAAATGTTTTTGTTTTTGTGTAACAACACAATTCTAACCTACACTATTTTAAATAGTTGTGTAATATTTTTTTTCAAATAACGTATTGATGTTATGTAGACTAGGCTGGTTTCGTTTTCATTAGACACCATACCGCCGCATCAACAAAACCTTCAATGCAAACAGTGTAGGCTAGAATACTTGACTAGGAGTTAATAATTTCGTTGTGTTATAACCTTTTTTCTTTTATCAAGTAACGATTACAATCTGGGTAAAATATTTTGGGTGTCGTTTGTGAGTGACATTTGGGTGCTGGGTGGGTGTGTGGCTCAGCGCCAAACATGCCACTGGTCCCCTTCCAATATTGTTCAACGCTGTAACTTGTTTGCATGCATGGACTGTTGTTCAGGTATTCTATCCTTAAATAATTAACACTTGTGTTAATGAACTTCTGAACAGTAGGTAGCAACCAGCTTCTCTGAAACGTGCATGTGTTTACAGTCCGGCCGTGGGTTTGGAACCTTCGCACTGACGCACAATAATTCGGATACCAAAGACGTGGAGAAAGAAACAGGATAGCAGCAGCGGTGTTGTGTCACGTGGTAGTAATTGTTTTGGGTGGTTTTACAAACTGGTAGAAGCAGCATTCGTACTCGTAAGGTCAAATTGTGTCTGAATATAGATGCTGTTTATGATGCAGGAGAACTAGAGGGGACCGTGCTTTCTCGGTGGTTGGTGATCGATGTACATTCGACACATGCAAGTCTAAAAAATATATATATTATTCTAAAAACCAGTCGACAATGCAGTGTTTTCATTTGATCCAATTATTGATGAAAACACGATTAAAAGCAGTTATTTTGAACGTAGTAAATTTCGCAAGCACATCACCTGTTCAGTGTACAGTCGGCGCCATGCCACCGGCCTTGCATCCTTCGAAGCATGTTGGCAATTAGGCCTATATAAACTCAACAAAAAAAAGAAACGTCCTCTCACTGTCAACTGCGTTTTCAGCAAACTTAACATGTGTAAATATTTGTATGAACATAACAACATTCAACAACCTGAGACAAACTGAACAAGTTCCACAGACATGTGACTAAGATAAATTGAATAATGTGTCCCTGAACAAAGGGGGGTTCAAAAGTAAGTCAGTATCTGGTGTGGCCACCAGCTGCATTAAGTACTACAGTGCATCTCTTCCTCGTGGAAGATAGTGCACCAGATTTGCCTGTTCTTGCTGTTCCCCCACTTCCAAGGCACCAGCAAGTTCCTGGACATTTCTGTGGGGGGGCTTAACCCTCAAACCTCCGATCAAACAGGTCCTAGACGTGCTCAATGGGATTGAGATCCGGGCTCTTCACTGGCCATGGCAGAACACTGATATTCCTGTCTTTCAGAAAATCACGCGGAGGGAGGGGGAGGAGGATGTCTGCTCTGTAACGCACAGCGTTGAGATTGCCTGCAATGACAACAAGCTCAGTCCGATGATGCTGTGACACACCGCCCCAGACCATGACGGACCCTCCACCTCCAAATCGATTCCGCTCCAGTGTACAAGCCTCGGTGTAACGCTCATTCCTTCGACGATAAACGCGAATCCGACCATCACCCCTGGTGAGACAAAACCTCGACACGTCAGTGAAGAGCACTTTTTGACAGTACTGTCTGGTCCAGCAACGGTGGCTTTGTGCCCATAGGTGATGTTGTTGCCGGTGATGTCTGGTGAGGACCTACCTTACAACAGACCTACAAGCCCTCAGTCCAGCCTCTCTCAGCCTATTGCGAACAGTCTGAGCACTGATGGAGGGATTGTGCGTTCCTGGTGTAACTCGGACAGTTGTTGTTGCCATCCTGTACCTGTCCCACCAGTGTGATGTACGGATGTCCCAATCCTGTGCAGGTGTTATTACACGTGGTCTGCCACTGCGAGGATGATCAGCTGTCCGTCCTGTCCCCTGTAGTGCAATCTTAGACATCTCACAGTAAGGACATTGCTGGCCACATCTGCAGTCCTCATGCCCACTTGCAGCCTGCCTAAGGCACATTCACGCAGATGAGCAGGGACCCTGGGCATCTTTCTTTTGGTGTTTTTCAGAGTCAGTAGAAAGGCCTCTTTAGTGTCCTACGTTTTCACAACTGTGACCTTAATTGCCTATCGTCTGTAAGCTGTTAGTGTCTTAACGACCGCTCCACAGGTGCATGCTCATTAATTGTTTGTGGTTCATTGAACAAGCATGGGAAACAGAGTTTAAACCCTTTACAGTGAATATTTGTTATTTGGATTTTTATGAATTATCTTTGAAAGACAGGGTTTTACGTCAGAGCTGGTATTATACAATCGTTTGTGCGCTAAAGATTTACGACTGGTCCTGCTGGCCACATGTATGGCTTTTACAGTGTATATTTTTTTATGTAGGTAGGCTATTACATTCACCGCGGTTAGCTTAACCTTTTTAGTGTCTTTGGCACGATGAAACAAAAAAAGCTTCAATCACGATGTATCAACTCCCTTTTATCCGTTTTCACATCATAATCGGATCTGTTTACCACGGACAAGCGAGCATCACATGGATGCTACCACATGCCCGCATCCCTGCTATAGGGAGCCGGGACCACATGGCTTTTTGTTGCATCAGCACTGTGGTTGCATAACAGCGTCACGGTACATGGACAGGCTGTCCTGTTCCGGTCTCATTGACGTGATGATAACCTAGTTCTCTCTGTCTGGAACTCTGGGCCATGCAAGCATTAAGGGGGCTCGTCTCCACAGGGATTGTGTGATGCAGGCCTGTGACTGTATTATGTTCATAGTAATGCTTGAACAGGGCCATAACCAGGTTTTTAGTGAGGTCCTGAAGCTCATTTACTGCTTTTCTATACAATTTAAAACACTTCAAAATGCTATTTGGTGAACAACAAAAAATTATTTGGGCCATTCTAAACGTGGCTGCTGTAGGTTGTTTCACCTCAGTCAATCGACAAACACAGCCTATTAGCGATACAATTGTAATGTTCAGGGGGGGAAGTATGATACATGATTCACACTAGCATCAGATGAAATGGAAACTTATTACATTTCTATGGAACTGTATCGTTTGCGTTTTATTATAGGCCTATAGGGAAGATGTATATTAATCTTCTAACGTTTTTGATAATATTCTTATAGATTTTCTCAAAAGACCACCCCACATGAGGCACTGACTCCAAGTTTGGGAACCACAGTACTAAACTCTCTGAGTGCTTCCTCTGCGTTCTCCTGCAGGCGTGCCTCAGCCTCGCCACACCACGATCTCTCGGTAGCCTACTTGCTCTCTTTAAATCAAAGTTATGACGACTCAGTACATGTTTTCTTTATCCTGTTGAGATAAGCTACCGTTAAACGGAGCCTACTTCATCCTTCTAGCTGGTTTGGTAATTCTAGCCCGAACTCTTAAATGTTTCCTCATTAGAAGTCTCCTGGCAGCAAGCCACCTGACTGACATGTCTATAAGAAACGACTTTACCAGTCATTCTTCAGGAGTTGTTTTTGTTTATTTGGGGGATCTGTAGACGGGAGTCGTGGGACAGTTTTAAAATGGTGTTTTTTCACGTTAGACAAAATGACTGAGGTCCGGACTTCTGTGTCCTCGTATGTAGTTACGGCCACGTTTGAATTATGAAGACTGTTAATCCATGCTGCTGTTGATGAGAGGAAACTCTCATGAACAGTCAACCTTTTGAATAAAAACAGTTAGTCGTCCTGTATACTGTTGAGTCAGTGATCAGGCTATCCTCTCCAAGAAATAGATTGATGGGTAATTCTTGCCAGATTACATATCCATAGATTGTACATGTGATCGTAAACTATCTTTGCTTCATTCCTGTATCTCCTGTGTGTCCCAGATGTTTGGCTTCCATAAGCCCAAGATGTACCGGAGCCTAGACGGTTGCTGTATCTGTCGGGCCAAGTCCTCCAGCTCCCGCTTCACCGACAGCAAGCGCTACGAGAGGGACTTTAACAGCTGCTTCGGGTGAGTGGACCACTCTTCTATACACTGGCTCAGACCCAGAGTTCAGACCCTGGGCAGGTCCAGCTCTCAGCCTCCCTCTGCAGCTTAACTCTGGGGGTAGAGAGGTCTGAGGCCTTAGTAAAGTCATCGCGTTCTTTTTAGGATTTTTGTCAATGCTCATTCTCATGACTAAGAGACCCCTTGTTAGAGCCATGCACTCTGTAATGCAATTAGATATTTATTGCGTTTTGGAGACCGTTTTGTTTTAACTCCCAATGCAATAACCTAAATAATTGATCAACTCCTTGGGTAAAATACTCAAACTAGGACACACTTCCCTTTCCATCTCATTTAAATAAGTATTTTTGTATGAAACCAGAATTTAAAGAGTTTAACATCCTCACCTTGTCACTCTGCCTCTCTGCTATTGGCCGGGCCAGTATGCGTCAGTCCATTGCTATGGTAACCAGTGATGTGAGTCAACAGGAGAAGCGCTCTGGCAGAAAATAGCTCTGACCGACTCCCACTGACTGGAGCAGGGATAATAATAACCGTGCAGAGCTTCAAGGCTGTCATCATTCATTCTCTCTCACACACACCTCTCTCCATATGAAACTCATCCTCATTCTCTCCCCTATAACGTGTCCCTCCAGGCTGAGTGAGGTGCGTTTTGGGGAGATCTGTAATGCCTGTGTTCTCCTGGTGAAAAGGTGGAAGAAACTCCCAGCCGGATCCATAAAGAACTGGAATCATGTGAGGCCTCTCAGAATCCATCCATACTCTGTCCTACTCCCATCCACTCTCAGTATTCCAAATAACAAGTCGTAAGACAACACTTACGCAACACCTGTAGGCATATAATAACCGCTTTTCCTTAGATGCAGTACACCCTGTTTGTTTGCTGTCCTATAGGCCATTCTATACATTCATGCAGTTACCTTGGACACAGACATCCATCCTGCTCTGATGTCACTCAACCCTTCTCTCCTGTGTCACAGGTTGTTGACGCTAAAGGTTCAGGGTCAAGCTGGAAGACCGTGAGGTCCAAGAAGATGAAGAGAACCAGGCCAAGCCAGATCAGAGTGCAGAAGGAGCTCAAGAGACACAGTAAGCAGCTGATACTCTGTCTCTCGGCTACGCTGCCTTGTGCAGTGCAAACTTTGGTGTTTCAAAAGTAAATGTATCACAACTTTTCTCTCCATTATTTATCCTTCCTAAAGGGCTGTGAAACAAGAGACCACGATTGATATTTTTGGACTAATTCCAAAATGAATATTAGATGTTTATCTGAACCATGCCTGCTACATTATGAATAAGTTGAGAAGAGTTTCTGATTGTGCTCTGCCTGGCCCCCACAGACTCTGACGCCCACAGCACCACCTCCAGTGCCTCCCCCGCCCATTCTCCCAGCTACAGCAACCAATCAGACGAGGGCTCGGACGTGGAACTCTCACCAGGTGCCACCCACTCGCCAGTCTTCTCTTTCCTGGACCTCACCTACTGGAAAAGGTAATGGCCGGTCTGGTGGAATCAGGGTCATATTTATCAGGCACTAAAAAGACTGAAACTAATGAGGAATTACATGAACTTGTCCATTGAGAAAAATACGTTTTCTGTTGCAAAATGCCTTGCTACAGTGTGCCCAAATGAATACATCTCGTGTTATACTCCACCAGTTTGGGTTCAGGTGCTGTATTTCCTCATAATTAATGCATCATTAAAGACAATACTGTGCAGCCGTATTCATCAACATGGCCAAGGCTTTTTGTGTTTGTTTGTCAATCACCGCATTCTTATCGGCAGACTCAACAGCCAGGTTTCTCTAATGGCTGCCTCGCCTGGTTCACATACTACTTCTCAGACAGAGTTCAGTGTGTCAAATTGGAGGGCCTTTTGTCCGGACCTCTGGCTGTCTCTATGGGGGTGCCACAGGGTTCAATTCTCGGGCCGACTCTTCTCTGTATACATAGATGATGTCGCTCTTGCTGCTGGTGAGTCTCTGATCCACCTCTACGCAGACAACACCATTCTGTGTACTTCTGGCCCTTCTTTGGACACTGTGTTAACTAACTTCCAGATGAGTGTCAATGCCATACAACTCTCCTTCCGTGGCCTCCAACTGCTCTTAAATGCAAGTAAAACTAAATGCATGCTCTTCAACCGATCGCTGCCCACACCTGCCTGCCCGTCTAGCATCACTACTCTGGACGGTTCTGACTTAGAATATGTGGACAACTACAAATACTTAGGTGTCTGGCTACACTGTAAAACTCTCCTTCCAGACTCACATTAAACATCTCCAATCCAAAATTAAATCTAATATCGGCTTCTTATTTCACAACAAAGCATCCTTCACTCATGCTGCCAAACTGACTATCCTACCGATCCTTGACTTCAGCAACGTCATTTACAAAATAGCCTCCAACACTCTACTCAACAAACTGGATGCAGTCTATCACAGTGCCATCTGTTTTGTCACCAAAGCCCCATATACTACCCACCACAGCAACATGTATGCTTTCGTTGGCTGGCCCTTGCTTCATATTCGTAGCCAAACCCACTGGCTCCAGGTCATATACGTTTTTGCTAGGTAAAGCACCGCCTTATCTCAGCTCACTGGTCAGCATAGCAGCACCCACCTGTAGCACATGCTCCAGCAGGTATATTTCACTGGTCACCCCCCCCCCCTCCAAAGCCAATTCCCCTTTTGGCCACCTTTCCTTCCAGTTCTCTGTTGCCAATGACTGGAACGAACTGCAAAAATCACTGAAGCTGGAGACTAATATCTCCCTCTAACTTTAAGCATCAGCTTACAGATCACTGCACCTGTACATAGCCCATATGTAAATATCCCATACAACTACCTCATCCCCATATTTTTTGGCTCCTTTGCACCCCAGTATCTCTACTTGCACCTTCATCTTCTGCATATCTATCACTCCAGTGTTTAATTGCTAAATTGTAATTATTTCGCCACTATGGCCTATTTTATTGCCTTACCTCCCTTATCTTACCTCATTTGCACATACTGTATATAGATATTTCTATTGTGTTATTGACTGTATGTTTGTTTACTCCATGTGTAACTCTGTTTGTGTCGCACTGCTTTGCTTTATCTTGGCCAGGTTGCAGTTGTAAATGAGAACTTGTTCTCAACTGGCCTACCGGGTTAAATAATAACTCCTTAGCCCTATTTAATCCTCCTTCATGATACATTTGTTTGATTTGATTCCCTCTCTCACTATAGTGCTTTGCTGTCTAAACCGTCCTCTGTGGGTTTTAGGCAGAAAGTGTGCTGCGGCATCATCTACAAGGGACGCTTCGGAGAGGTACTCTTAGACCCCCAACTCTACAAGCCCTGCTGCCAGAAGAAACAGCAGCACCAGCCAAAAGAGGAAGGAGAGGAGGAAGCACAGGCGAGCAGAGCGAATGTGATGCGCCACGCCCCACCGAACAGCTCCCCGCCCCGCCTGGGTTAAAGAAGATTAGGGGAGGGGAAGGAAGAGTGGGGATTTGATGTCGTAATGTCACATGACACTCTACAGAAGTCTGATGGAGACCGTTGGGATTTTATGACGTCCTGGAGCGCTCTCAAGACAGTCTACTGGGATTGCTTTCTATTCCGGAGCAGCTGGACTACTTATCAAATGTTGTGTTCTGTACTAGGACGCAGTGAGGTTTGTTCTATTATATCTGTTAACAAATATCGATTATTTCTCTCTGAGTGCTATGAGATTGTGAATATTCACAATTTGGTTTCAATATGAAATTTTGGATTCACAAAAGCTGTATGAGAAATGGCGACCTCTGGAACTGTACCTTTTGTAGTAGGATAGAGCCATATCCATTAGGATAGAGAACAGCCTCCACACTCTGCCTTCTCCTGTCCTGTACCTCACACATGTGTGCAAACACACACATTGGCCATGGTCACTTTCTGAAAGGAAGTATTCTCTTTTTTATTTATTTCCCTTACGCCACATGGTCACTGATCGGACACCTATTATTGTTAGGGTAAAGCTGTAGAAAATGTCATTTGATAAATTATGTCAGAGGTGTGAAAAGTGGGAAGAAATTATGCAATTTTAAAGAATTTGTCCAGAGCCTTATTATTTGGTAAAGGGACACGTGTACACAACCAATGTCATCATATCCACCCTTGATTGTGCACCAGGTGCACTCTGTTATTGACACTATACTCTTTCCAGTGCACGTTTAATATGGAAGGCCAGTGATCTTGTTCAGTGTTTGGATGTACGTACAAAGCACATTCAAACGTTTTAAGGGAGCATGTAGTGTGCCCTCTAAGCAGTGATCTTGATGCAAGCGCTCTCGATCGCCAGTCCTCACCTGAATCAACATAAGCTAAAACCCACAAACTGACCTTGGAGCAGCACTTTTTAAGCACTTCCTATCTCAGTCTACGGACAGTTTCATTTAGTTTCCTAGCCCCTTAGAGCACATCTGAAGGTGATGGTATTGTGGACACGTATTTATTCCTTTCAAATCTGTGAACACAAACAGGGTTCTGGGAAGGGGCTAAGTGGAACTAGGCCTATGATGTCAAAAGACTAGCTGAGTGGGCCAACCAAAAAGATTCCCTGGTTTTCTCCTATTGAGAGATTTGATACCTTGTAATTGTACTTTAGGTTTGAGGCCTTCCAGGAACTGTTCAAATCCATCTACATCTTTTGCATGATGACCTTAGGGGTGAAATAACACTATTTTGTCTGTCACTTTGCCTCTGTTAGGGGCAAAATAGTGTACCGTTCTGAATATATTTTTGAATATAAATGGACAAGACTACAACGTAGTGAATAGGCCACCAACATTTAGTTCTTAGTGTGTGTCCCAAAACTGTCATGGCTATTGAGGCTGGTTCTATACAATAGTCAGTACAAGGTCAATTTCATCTAAACACATCCCTCATGTAGGCTACTTCTGTCTTCACTTTTATTTCAAGAAATGTGTTTTCTTGTTCTGTACCTCATGTTCATATAATTTAAATGTTCTTCAAACCACGGTAAGATAAAAAAAAAAATACTGACACATTCTGTATTTACGTTGCATACCGGGGGTATTGCAGAGCTCTGTCAATGCATGCGTGCAGCCTAATTGTGGACATTCAGTCAATGTATTTATTATATTAGTATCTAGATGTGCAAGCTCACATGCTAAATGAATGCAAACTCATTATTCCGTAAGCTATCATGTTCAATATACAGTATTTTATCCTCTGCATATGGTTAATATTAGCACTGACTGTACAAAACACTTCCTATTTCCATGACACAGACAGACCAGGTGAAAGCTACGATCTCTTATTGATGGAATCTGTTAAATCTCTTCAATCAGTGTAGTTGAAGGGGAGGAGACAGGTTAAATAAGGATTTTTAAGCCTAGAGACAAATGGAAACATGGATTGGGTATGTGTACCATTCAGGGAGTGAATGGGCAAGGCAAAATATTGAAGTGCCTTTGAACGGGATACGTGAGTCGGTGCCAGACGCACCGGTTTGAGTGTCAAGAACTGCAACGCTGCTGGGTTTTTCACGCTCAACCGTTTCCCGTGTGTATCAAGAATGGTCATCCAGCATTGGAGTCAGCATGGGCCAGCATCCCTGTGGAACGCTTTCGACTCCTTGTAGAGTCCATGCCCTGACGAACTGAGGCTGTTCTGAGGGGCAAAAGGAAGTGCAACTCAATATTAGGAAGGCGTTCCTAATGGTTTCTACACTCAGTGTATGACGACAGCTATTTCAACCATGGTCTGATGGTTTGATCAAAGCTTTACGACACAACGCTATTTGAAATGTATTTATGTATAAAGGCATCAGACACAGAATCAAGTTTTTTTTATGTTCCTTTAATCTTCAGGTTTGATTGAATGTTAGGGGAAGTGGTTGTTTCTCTTTGATAATTTATTTGTATGTGTTTATCATTTTTCGGTTATTGTTGACTAATTGTATAACTTTCTCCTGTAACCTACCATAACCTTTGTTCTATTAAAGTTCAGGGGGCTTATACTGTTGAATTCACATTATGTGAATGTTGCCATTTACTGTGATATGGGGTGGCAGGGTAGCCTAGTGGTTAGAGCGGTGGACTAGTAACTGGAAGGTTGCGAGTTCAAACCCGCGAGCTGACAAGGTACAAATCTGTCGTTCTGCCCCTGAACAGGCAGTTAACCCATTGTTCCCAGGCCGTCATTGAAAATAAGAATTTGTTCTTAACTGACTTGCCTAGTAAAACAAAGGAAAAATAAAAATATGGATTGCATCAAAAGTATACTATTACTCATAGATTGGTTTATGTAAACTAACTAGGTGTTATTCTCCTGAGATCTCTGTCTGTGGTAATGCTACTCACCTGTGGTAGAAATGCACTGTTATTTATCTGTCTTGGAAAGTCCTAATTCTTTCTCAAAGCTAATTTTGTATTTTTATACACAATTTAAACTTGTTCATTAAATGTAGTTTTGCTTTTGAGTATCTCTTTTTTTTTTCTCTCTATCTCTGGACTATGCCTAATTGTTTTGGCCAGGTATGTATCTTTACACAAAAGCCATGAATCTTCTTGAAGCGTTGTCCCTTTTTAATACAAGGGTACAATAGGATGGTTGAAAAGTATCTTGACTTTAATGCCATTGAAAGATGACTAGTTCAGTGATTGTCCTTTGACTATACTGTCTGAACCAGCCCATCTTGAAGATGGTCTACATTAGACACAACAGAGTACTATCATACTGTATTATAAAGGCATGTGTGGCCCTTGGTGGTGATTTGGGGAAAATCAAAAACCCAATAACGACCACCTGGAAAGAGGCAGGGCCATTCCTAGTATAAAGGATACACACCTGCATTCATTAGGCATCTTCCCACCAACCAAACCAGTTCAACAGCGTCATAAAGGTGCTTGTGTAGTAATGAGTGTGGTGTGTAGCCTAAATGTGTGGTGTGTAGCCTATATATTTTTTGTATTCAACTATGTTTTTATCTAAGAGTTCTAATTGGAGGCCATAATCAAAGGTTTGTGTTTTATAGTAAAACCATCTGTCATCATTCTCAAACAAACCATGATTTTTCTGGTCATAAAACTATTTGAATAATTATGTATTGTGTGAAATCCAGTCTTTATAAAGTAGGCTAGCCCCTATAGGACACTGTAAAATGTGCAGTTTTGTCATATCACAATGCCACAGATGTATCAAGTTGAGGGAGTGTGCAATTGGCATGCTGACTGCAGGAATGTAGACCAGAGCTGTTGCCAGAGAATGTAATGTTCATTTCTCTACCATAAGCTGCCTCCAACGTCGTTTTAGAGAATTTGGCAGGACTTCCAACCGGCCTCACAACTGCAGAACACATGTAACCACGCCAGCCCAGGACCTCCACATCTGGCTTTTTCATCTGTTTGGGGGTGCTGAGGATTTTTTTTGGTCTGTAATAAAGCCCTTTTGTGGGGAAAGACTCATTCTGATTGCCTGGGGCTGGCTCCCCAGTGGGTGGGCCTGGTTGCCAAGTGGGTGGGCCTATGCCTTCCAAGGCCCAGCCATATGAAATCCATAGATTAGGGCCTAATGAATTTATTTAAATTGACTGATTTCCTTATATGAACTGTAACTCAGTAAAATCTTTGAAATTGTTGCATGTTACATTTGTATTTTTTTTTCAGTTTATATGGACATTTTTTTTGACTACCTTATCTCTGTACCACACAGACAATTATCTGTAAAGTCCTTCAGTCGAACAGTACATTTCAAACACAGATTCAACCACAAAGAGCAGAGAGGTTTTCCAATGTCTCACGGAGAAGGGCAACTATTGATAGATGGGTACAAATAAAACAAGCAGTTATTGAATATCCCTGTGAGCATGGTGAAGTTATTAATTACACACTGGGTGGTGTATCAATACCCAGTCACTACAAAGATACAGGCGTCCTTCCTAACTCAGTTGCAGGAGAGGAAGGAAACCATTCAGGGATTTCACCATGAGTCCAATTTTAAAACAGTTAAATGGCTTTGATCGGCAAAAACTGAGAATGGATCAACATGGTAGTTACTCCACAATACAAACTAACCTAAATGGCAGAGTGAAAAGGAAAAACAGGCCAAATATACGAGTTGCTAACCAAAACAACGTTGATGTTCCTGTGGCCTAGTTACAGTTTTGACTTAAATTTGCTTGAAAATCCATGGCATGATTTGATAATGGCTGTCTAGCCATGATCAACAACCACCTTGGCAGAGCCTGAAGAATTGAAAAAATAAAATTGTGCAAATATTGTACAATCCAGGTATGGAAAGCTCTTAGGCTTACCCTGAAAGACAGCTGTAATCACGACCAAAGGTGACTCTAACATGTATTGACTTGGGGTTGTGAATACTTATAGACATGTCTGCATTTCATTTTCAACAAATTTGCAAAAATTTCAAAAAAAAAATATGTGTTGGCTGAGATTTTTATGTGATCCATTTTGAATTCAGGCTGAAACACAACAGCATATGGAATAAATCAAGGGGATGAATACTGTCAGAAGGCTATGTATGAACACATCATAAGACATGAAAACAATGTTCAGAATTACAGGACATTGGCTTTAAAACTGATTGCTTTATACTCTTCTAAACGTCAACCAAAAATAATAGGACAAAATTGACTGAAGCATCCAATTAACTTTTCAAAGGAATCAAAATCCTCTTGTAGCCTCACTCTAGATTAGAACTAAAGTTATTTGTTCAATTCCACCATTTCCTTGTAGTCCTTCATTTTCTTCATTACATGCACTCGTGTTACTTACACACTTACGTTTCTTTTGTCTTTATATGCCTCTATTTAGTAAAAAAATGCAGTTATTTTTTTGTTGTTGATTTTCCTCTGTGACAATGTATTTTTTGTTGATTCAATGGGAGTTCTAGGTCTTTTCTCCCGCTTTGGAAGCTGTCCCTATAATATATATGGTCCCAACACTGAGTTATAGACTATAAGTGTCTTTGGCTGTGCTCGTAAGTTCTATGTTTTCATCTATAAGTCTTTGCTAGGTAAAGCCCCGTCTTATCTCAGCTCATTGGTCACCATAGCAGCACCCACCCGTAGCACACCCTCCAGCAGGTATATTTCACTGGTCACCCCCAAAGCCAAATGCTCCTTTGGCCGCCATTCCTTCCAGTTCTCTGCTGCCAATGACTGGTACGAATTGCAAAAATCACTGAAACTGGAGACTCATATCTCCCTCTCTAACTATAAGCACCAGCTGTCAGAGCAGCTCACAGATCCCTGGACCTGTATATAGCTCATCTGTACATAGCGCATCCAACTACTTCATCCCCATACTGTTATTTTTTTTCTTCTCCTTTGTACACTAGTATCTCTACTTGCACATTCTCCTTCTGCACATCGATCACTCCAGTGTTTAATTGCTAAATTGTAATTATTTCGCCACTATGGCCAATTTATTACCTTACCTTATCTTACCTCATTTACACACACTGTATATAGATTGTTCTATTGTGTTATTGACTGTATGTTTGTTTATTCCATGTGTAACTCTGTTGTTTTTTGTGTTGCACTGCTTTGCTTTATCTTGGCCAGGTTGCAGTTGTAAATGAGAACTTGTTCTCAACTAGCCTACCTGGCTTAAATAAAGGTGAAATAAAAAAATGTTAGAATTGTTTTACTTCCATTACTCAATTTTGACATTTAACAAACTAAACATTAAAATTTTAAAAACCCAAACCGGTTCGTGGATGAATTACCGGTGTCGCCCACTAGGTACATAGTAAATTAAAAATATACAGTTTATACGATTTATCGCCCAGCCCTAAATTGGGATTGGAGGTGGATGCGCTTGTAAAGCAGGTGCTATATGACGTCACGTTGATTTTCTGTGCCCCAGCAGTCCAAATGTGGGAATTCGATTAATGCCCCGGAACCGAGTTTGTTTGTTTACGTTTTGGAACGAGACTACCTCACAGGCATGAGCCAGGTCCCCCATTTTGGCCGACAGCGAAGTGGGCTCAAAATAAAAGTGATGTAGGTTAAGCAGATGGAGAAGGCTTCAAGAGCATGATTCTGTTTTCACATGCAAAAGTAATTTATTTTGTTGTTGCATAAACGCGTTTGATAAAAAGGCTTTATCTGCCTTTCCACATAAAACAAATTTGAAAATTCTAACATATATTTTATGGAAAATATATTTATGCTGCCTTCTTGACAACAAGACCGAGCGGCACAGATTACTGATCGATTTGAAAAGGTCGCTCCTCCCTTCCCGCTTTTGCCCATATATGTTACGGGCCATAGCCCGGTGCAATTAGGTCTAATCAAACTCTCAATGTTTGGGCGTAGAAAGGTAGGCCTATATAAAAGTATGAGTTCGCACGCGTTTCCCTCTGTAAACTAACATCACTGTTTGGACGGGTTAGAGAGGGCTACCAGCACTTTATTTGGTGTTTGGATAGCAAGCGTCGGGATTTGCAGCAACAGCATTTTCAACACACAACCAGCCACGAGGTTAGTCAGCTGTTTTCTAAACGTGGCACTTGTTTTTTTGTCAAGAATGACGACACGGCTTTTCAATTTATGTTTACACATTTTTCAAGAACTCCATACTAGTTGTATAATGAATGGTTAAGAAATGCGATATTCGAGTTGCTGTTCATTCTTATAATTTTGGTTTGGGATGTGTTTGGGACGTCTGTGCTCTGTAGAGAGTAGGCTTTTGAAGAAGAGATGCGGGCACGGCGGGTCTGAAGAATGTGATACCGATTAAGATGGAAGCGTTTAAGATTACATAATAAACATCCACGCCTGATTCCCAAACAACGTTTAAAAAAACACAACTTTAAGCATGAGATGAATCCCGTCGGCGACACTAAATGCACACACATTGGGTATGTGTTTGGGAATCATTTGAAATAATAACAATTGTTTTACTCGTTTGTTTAACGTTGTCGCGTGCTATGTGATTTCTATATGCTGTTTCCCGTTTCTCTAATTAATAAAATCCACCAACACCGTACGTAATCACACCGACTGTGCAATGGCCAAAAATGCTCTATCACGGGTTTGGCAATCACCCAGAGGCGGTTGAGGCTAGCGCGTTACTAGAACATTCGCACATTTATGGAAACTCATAGTGGGGGGAGACATCCTTTCTGCGTGAAATTAAATTGGCCCATTAAAGCAACACATTTCATGGCCAACATTTTCATCCTATGGACACCAGTCACGACCATTACCTGTTCTGTCTTGAACCCCCTCCAGCAAGGATTTGAACATGGTGCAGCTGTCTCCATCCCCAGCCCGGGATGCGTCTCCGTCACCTGAGTGCTCCGAGAAGGGGAGGCAGGGGAGCCCGAAGGCAGGTAGCCCCAAGATGGGCTCCCATGGTGGGCTGAGTCCTCTCCAGCTAGCTCTGGGAGCCTCCACCACCATCTACCAGGGCTACGAGAGTTACATCGACGACGGCCTCATCTGCCTCAAGCACAAGATCCGCAACCTGGAGAAAAAGAAGGTAGGATGGAGGACTTGACATGATTAGGGGTTTGGTGGGTGTTTGAGTAGAAGCTACTGTTCCTTTAAGGGTTTCCTGCGTGTTACCTTAAGTGTTTGTATCCACAGATTAAATTGGAAGACTACAGGAAGCGTTTGAAAAACGGGGAATCACTCAATCAAGACCAGATAGTAAGAACAGGATTTCCAACTGTGGTAATAAAAGCAGTACACTTCTTTCAACCAGACGATTGAGATGTTGCCTTGTCTTTTGAACTCTTTCAATGTGTGTCAGGATGCAGTGGAGAAGTATGACGAAGTGATCCACAACCTGCAGTTTGCCCAGGAGCTGCACAAGACCCTGGGGGGCCTAACACAGGAAGTAAGGATCTCTGTTAGCCAATCTTATCATAGTGCTGCTGTGTGTATGATTGGGGGTGGGCAGAGCAGCTCCGCATGCATTCTTTTTGGTAGACCGGGTGTAATTTCTTATGCGTAGTCTGAATAACACTTCTCCGTTCATTTCAAGTGTCTGAGAATCGGTCAATGAGGGTAGAGAGAGAGTATGACGTATTGGATTGGAGTCCAGCCTCGTCAATGGATTGTATACTGGAGGCGACAGCCCATTGCAGTGCTGAGTTGGGAGTTAGAACACTGCTGTTCCATTCGGCTGCTTGAATGCCTTGATTGCTTTCGTGGTTAGTTTTGAGTTTCCCTGCTTCTAAGTGCATGGTCAGATAGTGTCAGTAATGTAGAACTATTATCTGGTCAACAGATCACTTTTTTTTGGGATGGTCCAGATTCATGATGAATCATCTTGTAATTTTGCGAGACAACATAATGAACTTCATCTTGCACCCATCCAAACATTTTGAAATCCACAACAGCCAGTCAATTGGTCTAGTGATCAGGCCTAGGTGTAGGAGTTCTTTTGGGGATTGGTCCATAGAATCCATCTAACCATCCCCCTTTAGCTGCTAAAAGCCCAGAAGAAGGCGTTGAGGAAGGAGCAGATGGCCAAGCACGAGGTAGAGAAGAGGCGGCTGTGCGTAGTGCTGCAGGTTAAGTTCCTCCTGCAGACCCTCCTGCAGCACGAGCACATCAGGAAGGACCTCCTCTCTGCCCGCAACCCCCAGCTCCAGGTTGCAGAGCTACAAAGCCTGCTTGAGCTCGCTGAACTGCTGGGGGTGAAGAGGGACAACAATGTGAGGTACTGGGGAATAGATGTGCGCACCACACAACGCACACACACATTCTGTTTTGACTTGAGGGACAACAGCATAAGTTACTATGAAACGCACTCTCACACGTCTGTGTGGATTGAAGACTAGTCTGATCCCCTTCTACTGTGTCCCAGTTTGGAGGAGCAGATGGAGAGCGCAGCCCTGGTCTACCTGGACCTGCTGGAGGGGAAAAATAAAGCTGTAGCCGGAACCACCTGTGAGTTTAAACACTACATGTCCTGTACCCTTTTTTACACACCTGCACAGATACTCCATTTACTATAACTGGTATCCTCAACTTTCTCTGCCATTTGCTGAACTACTTTATTTGCCGTGTTTAAAAGGCATGCCTTTAAATGTTTCCAGACAAGGTCCTGAAGGCTAAGTTGGCGAAGCTGATGGATTCTGGGTACTTTGATTGTGTACCGCCGCCTCCGAGCAAGAGTCCCAAGGAAGTGGAGGTTCCCATGACCAAGACGGTGTCTGAAACAGCCAGCCTCTCTAGTAAGTCTACAACAGTGCAACGATTCTTATTCAAAAGCCACTTCTCAGACTGGGTATAGAACAATGAATGTATAAGACATTTTGTCATTTAGCTGGGTGTTATTTTGCCTTGCAGCCCTAATGATGTCAAACAGAAAAGACGTGCCTAGCAGAGAGGTAAGAACCTCTAACATTTCCTGCGTGTTGTGTGCCACTACTTTTTCAACGTTCAACCAGCGTTCTCCTTAAGCTCTTTACCTGAATGCACTGTGGATATCGTACTGTTGTGGTGATAGTCTGTGGGTGATGCCAGTTTCTTAACAGACACTACCTGCCTGACACAGACCCCAATGGGTGTCGAGACGCTCCCGTTACTCCGAACTGGAAGGCTGAGTTCCAGGCTATGAAGGAACAGGAGCCACCGGACTCGTGGGATATGGAGTCTGACTCCACTCAGCCTGTAATCCAGAAACCATGGAGAGGCGCGGCTGTGTTCATCTCCAAAGTGCCGGTTACTACCATGAAAGAAAATGCTGAACCCAAACAGGTGAGATATTCTTATACTTGAACTCTCAGGGTAGTTGGAACTTGAGAGTTGTGACCTCTAATAATGGTTAAGGTTAACACTGGGATTGGACTCGCTGATCTTAGTTCAGATCAATCATACAACTCAATGACTCTGTTTCCCCAGAGAAGAGCGAAGTCTAAAAGGGAGCGGGATGCCACAGCTGTGAGTAGACTCTTGAATCTCTTAGGTTTGATGGACCTGTCAATATTACTCCATCACATTGTAATTTCTATCAGGCACTTCGTGTGGACACCCCTGTGGAGGTGTTCAACTCCCAGTCTTCCTTGCCCAAGGACCCCATCCTGCCCAAGGACCCCATCCTGCGCAAGCAGCAGCTGGAGGACCTGATGACCAAGATCAGAGGCTCCTTCAGCTTCATGCAGGTACAGTACTGCTCAAAGATCACTTCCAGGTGAAAAGTCATGGATCATGTCCAATGTTCCACCTGGGTCGGGTTTAACACGGGGCACTGCACGAAAAATAAAAGTTCCTTATTGGTTAAGTCCATGTAGTCCCTCAATGTTTAAGTCTGTTTTGTTGGGTGTCTAATAAATAATAATAATAATAATAATGCTGGATTAATCCCCTGTCTCCAGGATTCTCTTCTGGATGGAGAAGGATCGCCCACTAACGGCCATCCTAGACTGGGCCGGCATGCCTCTGGATCCCCCTCTCCACTCGGTAGCCTACCACAACAAAGTTGGTATTTCAGTGGCTGACTTCTAGCAGAACAGTCTATACTTAAAATATGTTTTACCTCTTAATCTCAACAGTACAGAGACAGTCAAGGAGAAGCCCAGTGGACCATCTCCCCAAAACACTGCATGTAAGATCTGGAGAAGTGTGAAATGGCACCCTATTCTAGTGCACAAATTTTGGCCAGGGCTCAGTTCTTTAAGCTTTTGACTGTTGGAGTAAGTATTTTAAGATGAATATTTGTGTCCTCAGTCCACTCCATTGCCTTCTAAACTCCTCCCTGTTGATGACGAACCCAGTCTGACCAATGGAGACGGGGGTTGTCTCGAGAGCTGTGACCTGGACCTGACTACAGAGGACCTGGCTCACGTCATAGCCATTGTTAGAACTCTCCTATCTGTTAAATGAGACCCATTAAAACAATGACATTTTCTTCTTTGAGATCCACAATTGTTATGAAGCCTTTTATAAAGCACAATGGTTGTCCTCTCCAGGATCCATGTCTGCTGCTGTCTGAGAGTGAGACTGCCTGCCCCTCTCCTACAGCTCCTCCTCCCTTCTACCATAGGGAGTCCTCCATCTCCATCACCCTGGACGAGAAGACCTCTGCTCGGGTAAAACGACTCATTCCTTTAACATGTAGGATCGGCAAGTCTAAAGTGCTTACTATTCTGATTTTGTTTAAGTCTCCCTTGACAGTGTTCCCTATCTGTACCCAGACTCCCATCTCTGAATCTGGGAAGCAATCCCCCTGTAATGGGGTGGTGCCTCCTTGTACCCCAACTTCCACCCAGGGGCAGCCGTTTTCTACCCCTCCCAGCAGACGTACACTCAGCATGGCCCCCTCTGTTCCCTTCCAGACCATGCATTCGGTAAGTCTACCCTACCATACTTTTAACGTGGTCATAGAATGGGCAACAGGCTTTAGTCTGAATACCCATAAAATACACTGCCAGGTAGTCTTTGAGGGACATTTTAGTATGAGTCTTGGGTCTGTTTTGTCTCTGAAGGTATTCAAGGTGAATGCCCCCTTACTTCCGACTGGAGACTTTAAATCTGATATTATCCCCTATTCGGACTCGGGCAACGACCTGTGCTATGTCACCACCAGCACCCAGACCCCACCGGATTTTGCTCCCCTGGAGGACGAACACCTACAGTCAGGTATGCCAGAGTTGTGTTCATTAGGGCAGGGAATCGAAAACGTTTTGTAACGGAAAACTCAAAGTAGTTTATTGGGCAAGTCAGCAGCATACCACCCTGCATACCAATGCTGGCTTGCTTCTGAAGCTAAGCTGGGTTGGTCCTGGTCAATTCCTGGATGGGAGACCAGATGCTGCTGGAAGTGGTGTTGGAGGGCCAGTAGGAGGCACTCTTTCCTCTGGTCTAAAAAAAAAATATCCCAATGCCCCAGGGCAGTGATTGGGGACACTGCCCTGTGTAGGGTGCCGCCGTCTTTCGGATGGGACGTTAAACGGGTGTCCTGACTGAGGTCATTAAAGATCCCATGGCACTTATCGTAAGAGTTGGGGTGTTAACCCCGGTGTTTTGGCTAAATTCCTGATCTGGCCCTCAAACCATCATGGTCACCTAATAATCCCCAGGTTACAATTGGCTCATTCATCCCTCTCCCCTGTAACTATTCCCCAGGTCGTTGCTGTAAATGAGAATGCGTTATCAGCCAACTTACCTGGTAAAATAACAGATAAATAAAAAGATCAGGGGTGTATTCAATACGCATGCAATATGTTTCTATTGGACATTGTTGGGTCCCTCCCTGTTGTTCTTATATTGGTAAACGGTTTCCACAACATAATGAATACACCCCTTGTTTGTCTGTTTTCTTCTAAATGAATATGACCAAGTCTACTCTTATTTCTCTCCCTTGGGCAGTGAACCAGTCTGAATGTCTGGTGGGTAGTGGTGGGCAGATCTTCCTGTCCCCTAGCCAATCAGGTGGCACCATGGGCCGTTCTGACCAATCATACTACAGAGGATCTGTTAGAGGTATTGCACGTGGTGGCAAGGGGCTGGCACACTCCTACTTTCGCTCTTCTGGTGGGCACAGAGGTATTTATCCTCTTGTCTTCTCCCATCCCTCAATCCCGTCTTTCATCCTTTCACTCTATCCTATCTTCTGCGTATGCATGTCTGCTACTGATTCAGATTGAGCTTCTAAACCTTAATTGATTGGATCAAGTAAACTCCGTTCCCTTGCCTCAAAACAGTTTCCACATGATCTTAATATTACAAGGTTTTGAGTTGGCCTTCACAACCCAATTTGTATCTGTCCCCTTCCCCTTGGGTTTGATGGGTTTCTGGCCGGTCTGTTCTCCCCAGGAGGAAGCTTCATCCCCCAGGCTCACCTGTACGGCGCTCGGGTAAGACACTGCTTCCCGACTCTGTGCGCACAATCAGATATTGTATGTACATTAGTATAGATTGCTGAAGTGATATTACATTTACATTTAAGTCATTTAGCAGACGCTCTTATCCAGAGCGACTTACAAATTGGTGAATTCACCTTCTGACATCCATATGTGGAGGTTTTGACTTGTGTAGTGGTGTGTTCTTCACTATTAGGACACTGGCTACCAGCACAGCTACAGGCGTGGTGGAGGCAATGCAGGACAAAGGCACAATAATAGTGGTAAGTTCACGTCATTCTTCTGGCTTGATACAAAATCTGATTGGTTGGGTATTTGAGCTTAGTTAACTGGCTTTTGATTGGTCCTCCGCAACAGGTTGGAGTGACTCCTCCCAGGTGAGCAGCCCAGACCGGGAGGGTAACTACTCCCTGGTGGACTCCGCCCACGGTGACTCGCTGCAGGGTGTTGGCATGGACCTCACGCCCCAGGTGACCCCTCATGCCCCCCACACCCTGATGCACGTACCCATGTACCCGCTCCCCCAGCATCCCCAGCCCCTCCGCGTGGCCTTCACAGCAGCCCGCACAGCCAACTACACCCCGGGCACCCTGGACCGGCCCATCACCTTTGACCAGCTCCACAGCAACCTGGGGGAAATGTTCAACACCAACATGGGCCGTTTCATCTGCCCAGCCAACGGCACCTACGTCTTCCTCTTCCACATCCTCAAGCTGGCGGTCAACGTGCCGCTCTACGTCAACCTGATGCGCAACGACGAGGTGATGGTGTCTGCGTACGCCAACGACGGGGCTCCGGACCACGAGACGGCCAGCAACCACTCCATCCTGCAGCTGTACCAGGGAGACCAGGTGTGGCTGCGGCTGCACCGCGGCTCCATCTATGGCAGCAGCTGGAAGTACAGCACATTCTCTGGCTTCCTGCTCTACCAGGACTGAGCTATTGTGGTGTCATGAGCCAACATGGAGGATACAGGTGGAGGAGAGTATTGCTTTGCACTTAAAAGGAGAAACTGACATTGTCCATTTCATGTGGCAGACTGCATATCCACCCAGTGCTGGGTTCATTGCCTACCCCAGTCCTGGGGTGTGTGGGGTATGTTCAAACCTTTCAGGATCACCCTTTTGTTTACCCTGTAAATTGCAACCACTAACTTCTGGGTCACTAAGGGGTTGAGGGGAAGAATTCCTGGTTTGACCTTTCATGACCCATAATGTGAGCATTTTCCCATAAATGTCGTTTTTGTTTGTGGTGCTTAGAGACCGACACTCCATTTTCTGACAAACTGTTAGATTGTGAATAGTTGTTACACATTCACTCAGAAAGCTGCCTCTTCTGTACACTGCTGCTGTATTGGGTGTCAGAATTTTAGTTCTAGTAGCAGGTCCGCTTTAGTTACAATGTGTCAGGTCTCGAAGACCTTAAATGAAAAGTTATGAATTGTTTTTTGTTTTTTTTCTGAATGACTGGGTAAATTCATTGAATGGCTAATGTATGGTTGGCGAAATATGAATTATAATGGACTGTACTTGACAATGCTAAGCACTTTAAATGCATTCTGTGCGGCCTTGCTGTGTGGGGTGATCGGGGTAAAATGGTTCGGGGGGTATGGTGTCTGATTCTGAACACTAAAGGCCATATTGTCTATGGAGATGTGATCCTTATGTGCCTGAATAAAACAATGTTTCAGCAGTTGATGAGTTGCCTTCTGTTTTTGCATGGCACTACCTCTTCACTTGTAGCGGTTGGTCCATCCATTTAGTTAGCAGTAGGCTATGGCATTGTATCTCACTTTATAAAAGCATTTGAGATGCTGTACTGTTCTTGCATCTTAATGTACAGTCCATGCAGAAAAGAGTGTTCGTTATTCCAAAGGATATATTGTCATCTCTGTATGGTTTGTGAAATGTCACTTCACATCAGCACCTCAGCCTACAGATCACAGTGAATTTATTACTGTCTGAGTAGTTGGCTATTCCTACAGGTATAATTACACTTAAATGTAAAATCTTAGGCTAGTGACAAAAGGATACTAGCAAATGGTAAGAAATACCGCACGTGTGTAACATCACTAGCATATCCCATGCACACTAAAAGTACAATAGCTTTGAACTCTTTCAGTACAGCAGAGAAAGAAACCAAGTGACCGAGACAACTGGTCCCAAAATCTGTCTTCTGCAACATGAATTTCTAAAAATGTTATGCTCACCAAGCAACAAGTTATTGTATGGTGGTCAATGAGTATCATGTGGAGTTTGCCTGTTCACACATCTGCCCTCTCATTGGCTAGACTGGTCCCAAGTGATCTTGCCGCTTCTCAACTGCCTTCCCTTTATGACACTTTTTCTGTTCGAGCGGCCACTGAGTATCTGGTTAATATAATGGATCATCTGTCGTTCAGTGCATTTATATGGTGTTGAGTACATTACATTGTATTTAATACTAAATCACATTTTATAGGGTATGAATGTGACATTAACACACTAATACTTGAGAATAATGCATCTCAAATGCTGGTGGTGTTCCCCTGCTCAGACGAAGATGCATTCCAGACTAAGAAATTACCTCTAACATTTTTGTCAGTTAAATATAAAACACAAAATGCAATATACATTTGTTCACTAGCATGATCACTGTACTTTTAGTTTATGGTTTGCCATTAGCCAATCGGTGTTTCTCAACGAGTTCAAAGCACATGAATGCATCCAACTGGTAGTTACCGCCTTCCCACTTGGTTAGAAACGCTGCATAACATATAGGCGGCGTTCCCCTGCTTAGAGGTTGCATGCATCAATGGTTGCGCGCCATGCTATCGACGGCCAGATTGCTGTAACGTGGTTAGCTGATAAGTAAAATACATATACAGGTGTTGTAAGATGGAGAGGGGCGGCCGTGTTCATCTCCAAAGTGCCGGTTACTACCAAGAAAGAAAATGCTGAACCCAAACAGGTGAGATATTCTTATACCTGAACTCTCAAAGCAGTTGGAACATGAGACTAGTTGTGACCTCTAATAATGGGCAAGATTGGGCTAGCTGATCTTAGTTCAGATCAATCATACAACTCAATGACTCTGTTTCCCCAGAGAAGAGCGAAGTCTAAAAGGGAACGGGATGCCACAGCTGTGAGTAGACTCTTGAATCTCTTAGGTTTGATGGACCTGTCCATATTACTCCATCACATTGTAATTTCCATCAGGCACTTCGTGTGGACACCCCTGTGGAGGTGTTCAACTCCCAGTCTTCCTTGCCCAAGGACCCCATCCTGCACAAGCAGCAGCTGGAGGACCTGATGACCAAGATCAGAGGCTCCTTCAGCTTCATGCAGGTACAGTACTGCTCAAAGATCACTTCCAGGTGAAAAGTCATGGATCATGTCCAATGTTCCACCTGGGTCGGGTTTAACACGGGGCACTGCACGAAAAATAAAAGTTCCTTATTGGTTAAGTCCATGTAGTCCCTCAATGTTTAAGTCTGTTTTGTTGGGTGTCTAATAAATAATAATAATAATGCTGGATTAATCCCCTGTCTCCAGGATTCTCTTCTGGATGGAGAAGGATCGCCCACTAACGGCCATCCTAGACTGGGCCGGCATGCCTCTGGATCCCCCTCTCCACTCGGTAGCCTACCACAACAAAGTTGGTATTTCAGTGGCTGACTTCTAGCAGAACAGTCTATACTTAAAATATGTTTTACCTCTTAATCTCAACAGTACAGAGAGAGTCAAGGAGAAGCCCAGTGGACCATCTCCCCAAAACACTGCATGTAAGATCTGGAGAAGTGTGAAATGGCACCCTATTCTAGTGCACAAATTTTGACCAGGGCTCAGTTCTTTAAGCTTTTGACTGTTGGAGTAAGTATTTTAAGATGAATATTTTTGTCCTCAGTCCACTCCATTGCCTTCTAAACTCCTCCCTGTTGATGACGAACCCAGTCTGACCAATGGAGACGGGGGTTGTCTAGAGAGCTGTGACCTGGACCTGACTACAGAGGACCTGGCTCACGTCATAGCCATTGTAAGAACTCTCCTATCTCTTAAATGAGACCCATTAAAACAATGACATTTTCTTCTTTGAGATCCACAATTGTTATGAAGCCTTTTATAAAGCGCAGTGGTTATCCAGGTGTTGTAAGATCTGGCATGCATCAGCAACATCTGGGCAGAGGAACGTGCCCAAAATGTGGCATGCTGATACATAAAATACCTATCCAGGGATTGAAAAATCTGCCAGTCGTCAGCAAAGTCTAAGCAGAGAATTAGTTAAGTAACATGTCTGATCTGCAGAATATGCTTATATAATTGAACTGTTGATCTCCTTATTAGAATGTCTCCCTTCGGATTCTGGTGTTGGCAGCTGCACTTCCTCATATGGGCCTCAGTCACATGTCCCTGTTGCTATACAGAATATCAGAAAGAGAATAGGACAAAGGAGGTCAGAAGGGAACATTGTTTCCATAGGTGAATATGTATCTAATATAAACCATGTGAAGGGATGGTGTGAGTAATGGGAAACCAATCACTGGTCTCCACAATGTCTGTGCGTCAGTCTCTCCTTGAGCCTTGGGGGAGATTATCCTCTCCCCTGGTTTCTTTTTTTGCAAGGTGGAGACTAAGTAACGAAATATGTCCTTTTGTGTACTGAACAAAATAACAAGTTCTTTATACTGGAGGCCAAGTCCTGGCATAGGACGTGTGGGGTTGGTGTTTGGAACCATCTGAGGTTGCACCTACAGTGGGGGAAAAAAGTATTTAGTCAGCCACCAATTGTGCAAGTTCTCCCACTTAAAAAGATGAGAGGCCTGTAATTGTCATCATAGGTACACTTCAACTATGACAGACAAAATGAGGGAAAGAAATCCAGAATATCCCATTTTTAAAGAATTTATTTGCAAATTATGGTGGAAAATAAGTACTTGGTCACCTACAAACAAGCAAGATTTCTGGCTCTCACAGACCTGTAACTTCTTCTTTAAGAGGCTCCTCTGTCCTCTACTTGTTACCTGTATTAATGGCACCTGTTTGAACTTGTTATCAGTATAAAAGACACCTGTCCACAACCTCAAACAGTCACACTCCAAACTCCACTATGGCCAA
Organism: Oncorhynchus masou masou; assembly: GCF_036934945.1. Taxonomy (NCBI): domain Eukaryota; kingdom Metazoa; phylum Chordata; class Actinopteri; order Salmoniformes; family Salmonidae; genus Oncorhynchus; species Oncorhynchus masou. The sequence continues at coordinate 14,630,400 of NC_088237.1, forward strand.
GACCAAAGAGCTGTCAAAGGACACCAGAAACAAAATTGTAGACCTGCACCAGGCTGGGAAGACTGAATCTGCAATAGGTAAGCAGCTTGGTTTGAATAAATCAACTGTGGGAGCAATTATTAGGAAATGGAGACATACAAGACCACTGACAATCTCCCTCGATCTGGGGCTCCACGCAAGATCTCACCCCGTGGGGTCAAAATGATCACAAGAACGGTGAGCAAAAATCCCAGAACCACACGGGGGGACCTAGTGATTGACCTGCAGAGAGCTGGGACCAAAGTAACAAAGCCTACCATCAGTAACACACTACGCCGCCAGGGACTCATCCTGCAGTGCCAGACGTGTCCCCCTGCTTAAGCCAGTACATGTCCAGGCCCGTCTGAAGTTTGCTAGAGAGCATTTGGATGATCCAGAAGAAGATTGGGAGAATGTCATATGGTCAGATGAAACCAAAATAGAACTTTTTGGTAAAAACTCAACTCATCGTGTTTGGAGGACAAAGAATGCTGAGTTGCATAAAAGAACACCATACCTACTGTGAAGCATGGGGCTGGAAACATCTTGCTTTGGGGCTGTTTTTCTGCAGGGACCAGGACGACTGATCCGTGTAAAGGAAAGAATGGGGCCATGTATCGTGAGATTTTGAGTGAAAACCTCCTTCCATCAGCAAGGGCATTGAAGTTGAAACGTGGCTGGGTCTTTCAGCATGACAATGATCCCAAACACACCGCCCAGGCAACGAAGGAGTAGCTTCGTAAGAAGCATTTCAAGGTCCGGGAGTGGACTAGCCAGTCTCCAGATCTCAACCCCATAGAAAATCTTTGGAGGGAGTTGAAAGTCCATGTTGCCCAGCAACAGCCCCAAAACATCACTGCTCGAGAGGAGATCTGCATGGAGGAATGGGCCAAAATACCAGCAACAGTGTGCGAAAACCTTATGAAGACTTACAGAAAACATTTGACCTCTGTCATTGCCAACAAAGGGTATATAACAAAGTATTGAGATAAACTTTTGTTATTGACCAAATACTTATTTTCCACCATAATTTGCAAATAAATAATTAAAAATCCTACAATGTGATTTTCTGGAGGAAAAAAAAAATCTACACTGATATAAGTGGATTTAACAGGTGACATCAACCAGGGATCATAGCTTTCACCTGGATTCATCTGGTCAGTCTGTCATGGAAAGAACATGTTCCTAATGTGATGTACGCACAGTGGTGCTGCCATAAGAAACTGACAGAAGTTAAAGCCCTGTGGATTGATGAGGAATTTAAAAGCTGTCTGGTTGAGGGACGAGGCAAAAGGAGTGATGAATAAGTTTGGCTGCACATCTGATTGAGAAATGACTAAACTGAAAAGAAATTGTATTATGAAGCCAAGATAAGTGACATAACCTATTGTGGGAAAAAAGCTTCTCGAATACTTTAAAGGAAATTATGGACAGACTAAATTAACTCATTGAATCAGAATGCTCATTTATCACAACCTTGATGGTGCCAATTAAATAATTACTACTTTATTGGCAAACGTTAGGCATGAAATGCCAACAACAAACTGAGCCATGCTATTCATGCATGAAATACCTAATGAAAGAAATGTGCAATTTAAAATGAGTTAGTTTGGGTCAGGTGGAAAAATGTTGTCAATAAATGAGAAACTACCTGGTATTGACAATTTAGATGGAAAGCTACTGAGGATGGTAGCCTCACGGCCGGCAAGGCCTCCGCCTGTGGCTGCAGATTGACAGGGGCGGCCTATTCTGAGCTAAACTGACCAAGACTCACCTCAAACACAGAAAACCTCACAATTCTGCCCCAAAACGATGACAATTTCTCTCAACCAGTGGCATATGGACTTTTTACGTGATTGCTGATGCCACCCTTTGATAGGCAGTGCCCACTTTGTCAAAGGCAAGGGAGCCAAACATCGCGCTCTAGGTACTCGTTGTGGCGGGCCGGGCGCCTGCAGGCTGACTTTGGTCATCAGTTGAACTGTGTTTCCTCCAACACATTGGTGTGGCTGGCTTCCAGGTTAAGCGGGAGGGTGTTAAAGAGTGAGCATGACTCAACCTTCGCCTCTCCCGACCTTGTTGGGGAGTTTCAGCGATGAGACGATCGCAATTGGATGTCACAAAACTGGGGAGATTGTGGGAGCTGTGCTGTTAGATTTCAGTGCAGCCTTTTGATATTATTGACCACGTGTTTAAAAAAAACGTATGGCTTTTCAACCACTGCCATATCATGGATTCAGATGTTAAACATGTCAAGTGTGGTGTGCCCTCTACTCTTCTATTTTTACTGATGACCTGGCATTAAACAAAGCATGTGTGTCTATGTACGCTGATGATTCAACCCTATATGCTCAACTTGACTTGCCTAGTTAAATAAAAGCTTACACATCCACAGCTAGTGAACTCACTGCAACCCTAAACAAAGCGTTTTAGTCCGTTTTAGAATGGGTGACCAGTAATCAACTAGTCTGGAACATCTAAGAGCATTGGTACAAATCATTCCCTAAATTCTAGACCTCATTGAATCTGATCATTAATAACGTTTCTGTTGAGGAGACTAAATTACTTGGTGTTACCTTGGATTGTAAAACTGTCATGGTCAAAACATATTGATTCAATGGCTGTAAAGATGGGGAGAGGTCTGTCTGTGGTTATAGATGCTCTGCTTTTTGGACACCACACTCCACAAAGCAAGTCCTGCAGGATCTAATTGAATCTTATCTTGATTATTGCCCAGTTATATGGTCAGAGGCACGTCTTGCTCTTCAGTGTAATCAGAGGGTTAATATCAATACTAGGCATCTCTCTTGGCTAGAGGTAGAGGAGACATTGACTGCATTCTTTTCTTTCAATTGGGAGTGTTATATTCAAAATGGCTTGCATAGTCAACTTACACACAGCTCTGACACACACTTACCCCATCAGACATGCCAACCAATTCAAGAAAACCTACAGTGTTATATGGAGCCATCATTGCAAGGAACTCCGTTTCATCTCAGAAGTGGGCAGCAAATCTGTTTGTTTTTTAAACAGATAAAGCAACACCTAATTGCACAATACTGCTCCCCTATTTGACCTAGATATTTTTTGTGTTTATGCTGATATGTAGGCTGTGTGACGTTTTAAATGTATGTACACTGGGTCACAAATGTGTTTACATCCCTGTTTATTGAGCATTTCCCATGATAATCCATCCACCTGACAGGTGTGGCATATCAATAAAATGATTAAACAGTATGATCAATACACAGGTACAGCTGTGTCATTTCTTAACCAAACATCATTAAACAGTTACACCTGTGTACATACATCGCTTCCAACGCCGTTTTAGAGAGTTTGGCAGTACATCCAACCGGACTCACAACTGCAGACCACGTGTATGGCGTAGTGCGGGAAAGTGGTTTGCTGATGTCAACGCAGTGAACAGTGTCCCATGGTCGCGGTAGGATTATGGTATGGGCATAAACTACGGACAACAAACACAATTGCATTTAATCGATGACAGTGTTAATGCACAGACATACCGTGACGAAATCCTGAGGCCCATTGTCGTGCCATTCTTCCGCTGTAATCACCTCACGTTTCAGCATGCTAATGCACTGCTCCATGTCGTAAGGATGTGTAGACAATTCCTGGAGGGTGACAATGTCGCAGTTCTTCCATGGCCTGCATACTCCCCAGGCAGGTCACCCGTGGAGTATGGTACGTACAGGTTGTCTACATTACAACCAGAAACACAATGAATGTGATTTATATGCTGTATTATGCTAAAGTGTAATAGTAACCCCCCCACCACCATTCTGTTTTACAGGCATGTAAATATCGGTTCCCTAAGGACCACGCTGTCATCAACTGTTTTATTGTTTTTAATGTTTTATGGACTCTTGAAAGATGAGTCCCAATGAGGACTAAAATATCCTAATAAAATGTTTTGTGAAGGCTACCCATGTTATTTTCGATCAACTTTATTTGTACTAAATAGATTATAGTACTACTTGATGACAACCCAAGTGTACTTCTTGCTCAAATGGCCCCACTAAAAGTATAGTAAGTGTGGCCTACTTATAAGTAGGACTGAGCATTGACTGGAAGCTCAACGTTAAATTGCATTAAATTCTACTCCAGGCTGAAATGAGTGTTTGAGTCAGGAAAGTTCTCTCGAACTCTACAAGTCAGAATAGAAAGTTGAATAAAGGCTGAGAGAATGATGCAGGGGAAACATAAAGGAAATGTGCAGTTCTATAGCTCATCTCATGCTGTTCTAGACATTTTGCGTTTACAGAATTTAGCACGTTTAAAGCTGAAAAATACTTGTTGACTGAGGGCACGGGATTGTTTGCTAAATGCAGACCAGCCAACTACGCATTGGCAGTGACGCATTTGACCCTCTTCTCACGCACTCAACTTATCTCACGCGTTGAAAAGTACTACTTTTATTTAACTAATTCGTCCATTTTATAAAGTCGGCGCGTACACTTTTCTTCTGCGCTCCAATCTTTTTGAAATCTGCGCCTGCAATTTATCACGTGCGTAACCTCATCATTTTCCTGTCTTGCCACAGCACTGTGAACCACGGCACATTGAATCATATGATTGGTCTAGTTATGTAAGGGATTGGATGCATGTTTATGATTGGTCTAGTTATGTAAGGGATTGGATGCATGTTTTAAAGAAATGCTTCACGATATTGGAGATCAATAACGTTATCTGCTCAGTTGATAAAACTGTGAAAATAATATCTCTGTATTATGTACAATATTGTCAATAAAGTTAGGTTGTTACTCCCGTCCCTATTGCGTAAGGCAGCCTTTTGACAGCATGTCCTAAAGTCGATTTCGTGATTGGCATTTAGGCTGTGACAACGAAAAGGCAGCAGACAGTACGTTTTAGCAGGGACGTTTGGTAGGGGGACCTGATTTGTAGCTATGTACATTTTATCTTTGTGTTCTGGGAAGGAAGTCAGCAGGAACTAAATGAATTCCAAACTCTACGAAACGAGAGCTCTGAATACCTCAAATTCACCATGCAGATTGATGAATGAGAAATAAACTACCTGGATTTATTGATCATCAAAGAGAATGACGCATTATGGGCAGACTAATACACAAAGCCCACAGACTGCAGTACCTTGCTATGTGTGGATAGTATGCATCCCCTTCCCCTCAAGAATGGTCTACCATATATAGCCAGTTATGCAGGGTTAAATCATTCTGTGGCCAGATTGATTTTTGACAGCAATGCTAAAAAAAACAAACCGCTAAATTCAAAATGAGGTTACAAAGAAAAAACTCTTAATGCTGCAATGACATATCTCAAACTAAGAATTACTAAAGACTTGGAAGAAAAACAACGCTTCGGTCTTTTGTACTAAGTACACCAAGGGTTCCGAGAAAATGAAAGCAATCCTGAAAAAGCACTGGCATATTCTGCAATCAGACAAAATCGCACACCTTTTCCAGGAACCCCCACTGGTGGTCTAGAAGCATGGTCGCAATATTGGAGATAACTTGGTGAGATCTGACAAGCCCACTCAGACACTCTTGACACCCATTCCAAATGGGAACGACACATGTTGTTCACTCGCACAGTGCAACAGCACAATGAAAAACATCCTTCAGACAACCACATACAGTTGAAAATCCCTGTTAGGGGTATCATCTCATGCAAGACCAAGGGAGTAATCTATCATCACCTCTTCATGTGGAAAAGCCTACGTAGGACAAGTGAAAATGTAGTTAAAACAACGCATAGCTGAACACTGCACCAATCAGGTGTAAGAACATTGACTATCCAGTAGCAGCTCACTTTGTTGAAGCCAACCATCCCATCTCCTCCCTCAAATACACAGGCATTGAGCATGTTGCTCTACCAAGGAGAGGTAACATGGAGATCCTACAACTACAGAGGGAGGCTCACTGAATATCTAAAAACATTGACCCCTAGTGGTCTGAATATTGACTTTGATCTCATGGCCTTAAGAACAATTCTTTATTTTATGAGCAGTCTTATAAATGTATATATTCTTTCTACAACCTTTTAGCGTACACCTACTAATTTTCCACTGTTGATGATGCTTATTATACATTAAGGCTGAACCAAAATATGACATGTAACAAGTGAAATGAAAAATCAAATATGTGAAATTGAATTAAACAATGTGTATGTTGATGCTAATATTATGTAGAATATTCAATTCTGTTTCTATATGATAACAATTGCCTAATATATTTAATATGCCATAAACTATTGTTTTTTTTTTAAGTTTCACTAATTCATTCGAATTAACTTAATCATTATGACACACCCCTCACTATTGTCATTGGTTGCACTAATTGCACTGTTTGTCTCCATAACCTGGTTCAAGTATTCATGACATTACCCTGAAGAAGGCACGGTGATGCCGAAACGTTGGTAAATACCCAATAAATTACTGGGAGTTTATATATGGAGTGTGCGACTCTCCTTATTTTGATAGTTTATTCGCCTTTAGTCAGCACCTCCACACAAACACATTTTTCTGGGTGTGCGCCAGCTCATGTTTTTTGTTCTACCTAAATCCCCCCACTAGAATCCCCATACATTAATTAAGACATCTTCTCCATCCTTGAAGGGGAAATCAATAATTGCCAGGCCCAGGGACATGTACTAGTCTGTAGTGACCTAAATGCCAGAACCAGACAAGAACCTGACACCCACAGCACACAGGGACAAACACCTGCCTGGAGGTGACAGCATTCCCTCCCCCATATGCCCACCTAGGCACAACTATGACAACAAAAACGGGTCACAACTCCGACAGCTCTGTCGCACGCTGGGTATGTACATAATCAATGGTAGGCTTCGAGGGGACACCCATGGTTGGTACACCTACAGCTCATCTCTTGGCAGTAGTACTGTAGACTACTTTATCACTGACCTCAATCCAGAGTCTCTGAGCGTTCACAGTCAGCCCACTGACACCCCTATCAGACCGCAGCAAAATCACAGTCTACTTGAACAGAGCAATACTCAGTCATGAGGCATCAAAGCCAAAGGAACTGAATAATATTAAGAAATGCTATAGATTGAAGGAATGTAGTGTGGAAACCTACCAAAAACAATTAGGCAGCAACAAATTCAGTCCCTTTTAAACAACTTCCTGGACAAAATGTTCCTCTGTATTAGTGAAGGTGTAAACTTGGCATTAGAAAATGTAAACCGTATATTTGACCTCTCAGCATCCCTATCAAATCTAAACATTTCAAACAGAAAACTGAAGAAAATGAACAACAATGACAAATGGTTTGATGAAGAATGCAAAAACCTAAGAAAGAAATTGAGAAACCTGTCCAACCAAAAACATAGAGACCCAGAAAACCTGAGTCCATGCCTTCACTGTGGTGAATCACTAAAACAATACAGAAATACACTATGGAAAAAGAAGCAACAGCATGTCAGAAATCTGCTCAATGTAATTGAAGAATCCATAGACCAACCACTTCTGGGAAAATTGGAAAACACTAACCAAACAACACAGAGATATCTATCCAAGTGGAGATGTATGGGTCAATCTTTTTGGCCCTATAACAAACAGTAAAAATATACACATGATCAAATACAAATATTAGAATCAACTATTAAAGACTACTAGAACCCACTGGATTCTCCAATTACATTGAATGAACTACAGGACAAAATATAACCAACCCAAAAAGGCCTGTGGTGTTGATGGTATCCTCAATGAAATGATAAAATATACAGACAACCAATTCCAATTGACTATACTTAAACTCTTTAACATCATCCTTAGCTCTGGCATCTTCCCACTTATTGGAACATAGGACTGATCACCCCAATCCGCAAAAGTGGCGACAAATTTTGATCCCAATAACTACAGTGGGATATGCGTCAACAGCAACCTTGAGAAAATCCTCTGCATTATCATTAACAGCAGACTAGTACACTTCCTCAGTGAAAACAATGTACTGAGCAACTGTCAAATTGGCTTTTTACCAAATTACCGTACAACAGACCACGTATTCACCCTGCACAGCCCAATTGACAAACAAGCAAACAAACCAAAACCAAGGCAAAGTCTTCTCATGCTTTGTTGATTTCAAAAAAGCCTTTGACTCAATTTGGCATGACGGTCTTCTATACAAATTGATGTAAAGTGGTGTTGGGGGAAAAACACAAGACATTATAAAATCCATGTACACAAACAGCAAGTGTGTGGTTAAAATTGGCAAAAATCACACACATTTCTTTCCAAAGGGCCGTGGGGTGAGACAGGAATGCAGCTTAAGCCCCACCCTCTTTAACATATATATCAGCAAATTGGCGAGGACACTAGCACAGTCTCCAGTAGCCGGCCTCACGCTACTAGATTCTGAAGTCGAATGTCTACTATTTGCTGATGATCTGGTGCTTCTGTCTCCAACCCAGGAGGGCCTACAGCAGCACCTAGATCTTCTGCACAGCTTCTGCCAGACCTGGGCCCTGACAGTAAATCTCAGTAAGACAAAAATAATGGTGTTCCCAAAAAGGTCCAGTCGCCAGGGCCCCAAAGATAAATTCCATCTAGACACCGTTGCCCTAGAGCAAACAAAAAACTATACAGTACATACCTTAGCCTAAACATCAGCGCCACAGGTAACTTCCACAAAGCTGTCAACGAGCTGAGAGACAAGGCAAGAAGGGCCTTCTATACCATCAAAAAGGAACATAAAATTTGACATACCAATTAGGATCTGGCTAAAAATACTTGAATCAGTTATAGAACCGAATGGCCTTTTTATGGTTGTTAGGTCTGGAGAAGAGTCCCCTAAGCAAGCTGGTCCTGGGGCTCTGTTCACAAACAGACCTTACATTGCCCCAGGACAGCAAAAACATTAGACCCAACCAAATCATGAGAAAACAAAAAGATTATTACTTGACACATTGGAAAGAATTACCAAAGAAACAGAGCAAACTTGAATGCTATTTGTCCCTAAACAGTGAGTACACAGCGGCAGAATACCTGACCACTGTGACTGACCCAAACTTAAGGAAAGCTTTGACTATGTACAGACTCAGTGTGCATAGCCTTGCTATTGAGAAAGGCCACTGTAGGCAGACCTGTCTCTCAAGAGAAAATGAGGTGGGAACTGAGCTGCACTTCCTAACCTCCTGCCAAATGTATGACCAAATGTATGACCATACTACAGACACATATTTCCCTCAGATAACACAGATCCACAAAGAATTTAAAAACAAACCCAATTTTGATAAACTCCCATATCTACTGGGTGAAATACCACAATGTGCCATCACAGCAGCAATATTTGTAACCTGTTGTCACAAGAAAAGGGCAACCAGTGAAGAACAAATATCATTGTAAATACAACCAATATCTATGTTTATGTAACAGTTTAGCTTCAGTCCTTCTCCTCGACCCTACCTGGGATCAAACCAGGGACCCTTTGCACACATTGACAACAGCCACCCTTGAAGCTTTAACGCTATTAGTGGTTACACTCACCCCCCTTTTCCACAGCAACAAGTGATCCGGGTCACGGCACCAATGTAACAGTTTAGCTTTCATCCCTCCTCCTCACTCCTCACTGGCTTGAACCAGGGACCCTCTGCACACATTGACAACAGCCATCCTTGAAGCATTGTTACCCATCGCTCCACAAAATCCACAGCCCTTGCAGAGCAAGGGGAACAACTACTTCAAGGTCTCAGTGCAAGTGACGTCACCGATTGAAACACTATTAGCGCGCACCCCACTAACTTGCTAGCCATTTCACATTGGTTACATTTACTTATTTTGTGCTTTAACTGTTTGCACATCATTACCACACTGTATATAGACACATAATAACATTTCAAATGTCTTTATTATTTAGAAACCTCTGTAAGCGTAATGTTTACTGTTAATTTTTATTGTTTATTTCACTTTTGTTTATTATCTACTCCACTTGCTTTGTCAATGTTAACATATGTTTCCCATGCCAATAAAGTCATTGCGTTGAATTGAAATTAACATTAAATTCTCTGGCAACAGCTCTGGTGGAAAAATTTGTGCACAAAATTGGAGAGAAATAAGCTTTTTGTGCATATGGAACATTTCTGCAATCTTTTATTTCCGCTCATGAAACACAGGACCAACACTACATGTTGCGTTTAAATTTTTGTTTTGAATATTTTTTCAGTCATTCGTGGGCAGTTTTGAATAAGAAATACAAATAAGCGTTGGATATGAAATGCTCCAGGAATCCAATATCATTTTTGAGTATTGTGGACATGCTAGGCAACTCATAAACACATCATATTTTCTAGAGTATGATGATGGCAAGAGTCTTCAACCAGTAGGCATAAACCACCTAAATATTGATATTCATTTGATTTCTCTTGAAGGTTTGGTGATTTTGAGAAATGAATTGTTATAACAAGAACATTTTCAAACACCCAGCACTTGGTAAATATGGATCAGGGTTGGCCAACCCTCCTGAAGAGCAAGCATGATTTTATTCCAGCCCGTTTTAAAGTGATAGTTCACCCAAATGACAAAATGTTTATGTCCTTATCTTGAAAGCAGTGTATGGACAAGGAGACCGCAATCTATGATTTGGTTACCCACTGCCATCAACCATTAAAATTTCCTGGCCAAAATCTTGGTGTAGTGGAAACACTACACCATGTTGAATTCAACTGTCCACCTGAGAACAGGGATTAATCCCTGCTTCCAACCTTCCCACTGTTTCTAGCATCGGCCTGTCTCCCTGTCTCATTTCATTACTGTCTGAATAAAGTGTCAAACCACCTGTTTTTCATACTTCACCTGTCATCCCCCAAACATTGCAAAGTATCAAGTCGTCCAGTTTTGAGTGTTCATTTCATGTTCAAAGCATTCTGAATACACCTGACCCGTCTTTTAATTTGTTTTATGTTCCACCCTGGTCATAGGCCTAAGCCATGTCAACATACGTAGAATTGCAGACAATTAGCTTTAAAATAGTAACGTTTCCCCCTCTCTAGGGGTTTGCCAGGGGGCAAGGAAATTCACCAAGCAAATTTCTCCAAGCTTTCTTCAAAAGTTGGCAGCTCTGCAAAATGAGCAAACATTGTAGGCAGCAGCATATATTTTAACGAGGCAAGTCAGTTCAGAACAAATTCTTATTGACAGCCTAGGAACAGTGGGTTAACTGCCTTGTTCAGGGGTAGAACAACATATTTTTGCCTTGTCAGCTCAGGGATTTGATCCAGCAACTTTTTGGTACCTAGTCTGATGCTCTAACCACTAGGGTACCCGCCACAGCCATAGAAGCACAGTGACATGCCTCAATGCAGTCATATTGGTTCGTTATTTCGGGTGTGGCTTTCAGTTGGCTCTTTTTGGCAACACATCCCGTGAGTTAATTTGTTCTGTCATATTTCATCAAATCGGACTAACTCAGTGCACTGCTTGCTATGAATTATATATGATGGTGCTTGCATGTTTATGTAACAAGACTAATGGTCTGTTTGGAACACAGACAAGTAAAGAGCAGTTTTTGTTGTTGTTGCTAAATCTGATTTAGTGGGCCATGGCTCCCCATTGGGCCCACCCTGGCCTAAGAAACATAATGTAAAATCTAAGGTTACCACAAATGATTGTGACAGAAGGGATATTTTCAGTCATGACCACTCCAGGTCTTAAGGTGGCAGTAAAAACTCATCGCTGCACTGTAAATACCTATTACAGAGAGAAGAATAAAGAAGGGCTATCGTAAATCGCCACTATTTACATTGCTTTGCGTCCACCGCCTGCTGATTGCCGGTAAAATGGGGCAGGGCTAGGGCAGTTCCGTAACGCTTTGCCGAATTTGGGGCAGTTCATAAATGTGATTGTGAAACAGAGCAATTACCGCTCGATTAGACACTATGGATCCCAATCGGATAATTCAAGCACTGAAAGGGACGATAGATCCCAACCTTCGGATAGCGGCTGAAAACGAACTCAATCAGGTGGGTGAATGGCCAAAATAACTTTGTTGTTTTTGTTATCCGGGCATCATGAACCCATTTCCAGAAAGGGTTGTCCGTGTTTATGATTTGGATCGCAATAAGGCCATGTTTCGGGATCAATGATTTGTCGTTCTATAACTTATATGTGCATCTCTCTGTTTATTTTGTAGGATACGAAACAATAGTTTGACATTTAATGTAACTTCCGACACAAACTGTTGCACCGGAGAACAATAGAATTTTGAGGCAGTGTGCGCACACTGTGCAGCAGTCCAGAGATGTGGCTGTTCGTGAAACAATCTAGCTAGCAAGTGTCCGATTGGATTGTAATTGAAGACATAATGCGCGAGTTGAAACATTGTAACAATTGCAGCAATTTCAGCCAGCGATAGTAAAAGTTTACAATTGTGATGGAATTTGGGTCCTGTGTGGCTCAGTCGGTAGAGCATGGCGCTTGCAACGCCAAGCGTCGTGGGTTCGATTCCCGGGGACCACCCATTTGACCCCAGTGAATTTTGGACAAAAGCGTCTGCTAAATGGGATAAAGACCAGTTTTCTTTCATCCAAAACCAAATCTAAATGCGATAGACAAATGCATATTGTCAAAGCATCTTTAAAGGGTCAATCTGCAATTGCTACATCTATTTTTCGACTATAAATTCATCATATGTACCTATTGATTCGTGAAGAATCTCCCGAGTTTAGTTCCACTCTCCCACCCCATCAGAATCCAAAATATAAACTTGTTTCACTCTGTTTGTAAACAAAGGGAAATGTAAACAAACTCCACAGCCTCGTGTTTATTTCATGGATGGTCAGGCCTTGCATCCATAGCTCTGTCTATGAATTTAAGAGTAGTGCATTTTCTTCAGCCACTTCCTCAGCTTTTTACTGAATCAGGGGCGGACAGAACGCTGTGTTAGTTGAAAGATGTGGAACATAAGACTTGTAGCATATGCAAGCCTAGGTCATGATTGTATCACTGAGAATAACTACATCTGCCATAGGGCTGCACTGCCTTGACTTTACATAATGTCCACTTCCAGTAGGTTTACACTAATCAGGACAAAAGATTGGTGTGTCTGTGTGAAATGCATGTCAGTGATGCAACCATGTGAAATTAGGGGCATTTGCTGGAGACAGAATGCTGACTGTTCTGCAGCAGGTGTGCAGTTTTGACAGGCGGAGGAGGAGGAGGGATAGAGGGAGATGGTGAGGGAAAGAGAAAGAGTTCGGTACAAAATATCCCTCCTTTTTTAAATTGTTGGTTGCTGGTTATATCTTTGACAGTCCATGGCTTATTCTACTACCTTAAATCTGATACCTGGTCTGGGAGCGAGCGAATAAGCTACATGCTTCACCTGTTGTGTATTTTCCTTGTTCTTCAGTTAGTACTGACCTCAACAAACAACCTGGGAATCCACCTCCTTACACTCCGCCGCGTCACCATAAAGGTGTTTTGACCCCTGTGCTCACCTTGTGCTGTAGATGTCAAACTGACCGCTCAACTGGTCAGGCGCTTGACTGTATGTGGTCCGATTTGGGTTGAGCTCATTTCAAGGCAGTCTTATCTTGTGTGTTCCAGTCGTACAAGATCATCAACTTCGCCCCCACTCTGCTCCAGATCATTGTGTCTGAACAGGTGGAGGTCCCTGTTCGCCAAGCAGGTAAGAACCCTGCCCCAGAACATGACATAAAGACCTGCATCTGGCTGTTTTTAAAACATCACTGGACCAATGCAACAGCTATAAACAACACTGATAATAGCCTCACTTTGGGCCGGTGTCCCGGACACAGATTGAGCCTCCTGGACAGAATGTCACTTTCAATGGAGATTCTTCATCAAGCTGGCTTTTTAGCTGCCACGTGATTGAATGAATTGTAAGGTAGAATTGTGTCATTCTTGCCAGTCTGAGTGATGTATATCTCTGTGCGCCAGCGGCCATCTACCTCAAGAACATGGTGAGCCAGTACTGGCAGGACCGCGAGCCCTCTCTAGGGGAGGCTGTGTTCCCCTTCAACATCCACGAGAACGACCGCGCGCAGATCAGAGACAACATCGTGGAGGGCATCATCCAGTGTCCCGAGTCCATCCGGTGGGTCCTGCTGTCCTAACCTCCTTTACCTCCCTTAACCCACTCACCCTTACCTCTGAGCCTGATACTCAGGGCAGGTGGTGCAGTGCTCCTTTACCTCCCTTAACCCACTCACCCTTACCTCTTAGCCTGATACTCAGGGCAGGTGGTGCAGTGCTCCTTTACCTCCCTTAACCCACTCACCCTTACCTCTTAGCCTGATACTCAGGGCAGGTGGTGCAGTGCTCCTTTACCTCCCTTAACCCACTAACCCTTACCTCTTAGCCTGATACTCAGGGCAGGTGGTGCAGTGCTCCTTTACCTCCCTTAACCCACTCACCCTTACCTCTTAGCCTGATACTCAGGGCAGGTGGTGCAGTGCTCCTTTACCTCCCTTAACCCACTCACCCTTACCTCTTAGCCTGATACTCAGGGCAGGTGGTGCAGTGCTCCTTTACCTCCCTTAACCCACTAACCCTTACCTCTTAGCCTGATACTCAGGGCAGGTGGTGCAGTGCTCCTTTACCTCCCTTAACCCACTCACCCTTACCTCTTAGCCTGATACTCAGGGCAGGTGGTGCAGTGCTCCTTTACCTCCCTTATCCCACTCACCCTTACCTCTGAGCCTGATACTCAGGGCAGGTGGTGCAGTGCTCCTTTACCTCCCTTATCCCACTCACCCTTACCTCTTAGCCTGATACTCAGGGCAGGTGGTGCAGTGCTCCTTTACCTCCCTTATCCCACTCACCCTTACCTCATAGCCTGATACTCAGGGCAGGTGGTGCAGTGCTCCTTTACCTCCCTTAACCCACTAACCCTTACCTCTGAGCCTGATACTCAGGGCAGGTGGTGCAGTGCTCCTTTACCTCCCTTAACCCACTCACCCTTACCTCTTAGCCTGATACTCAGGGCAGGTGGTGCAGTGCTCCTTTACCTCCCTTAACCCACTCACCCTTACCTCTTAGCCTGATACTCAGGGCAGGTGGTGCAGTGCTCCTTTACCTCCCTTAACCCACTCACCCTTACCTCTTAGCCTGATACTCAGGGCAGGTGGTGCAGTGCTCCTTTACCTCCCTTATCCCACTCACCCTTACCTCTTAGCCTGATACTCAGGGCAGGTGGTGCAGTGCTCCTTTACCTCCCTTATCCCACTCACCCTTACCTCATAGCCTGATACTCAGGGCAGGTGGTGCAGTGCTCCTTTACCTCCCTTAACCCACTCACCCTTACCTCTGAGCCTGATACTCAGGGCAGGTGGTTCAGTGCTCCTTTACCTCCCTTAACCCACTCACCCTTACCTCTTAGCCTGATACTCAGGGCAGGTGGTGCAGTGCTCCGGTCCCCTGCTCTGCTCTACCAAGAGCCTTTGAAATTGTGTCACTTGACTGTATAGGTAATCTGTGACTACAAGTTCCCAATGAAGAGCGATGGGAGGATCATTTAGTGATGGCATGTCAAAGAAAGAATACAATGCTGATGTATGTGTGTATTCCCTCTCCCAGGGCCCAGTTGACAGTGTGTTTGCGAGCCATCATAAAGCACGACTTCCCCGGGCGCTGGACGGCCATAGTGGATAAGATCGGCCTGTATCTGCAGTCTCAGAACAGTGGCAGCTGGTACGGCAGCCTCCTGGCCCTCTACCAGCTGGTCAAGACCTACGAGTGAGTCAACCACCCGAGGATCACTTACTAGTGATCAAGTCATAACGATGCTGTATTTCGAGACACCATTTTTTTAGTCCGAGTTTAGTAGTTCTAGTGTATAAGATGAGTGACATAAATGATTATTCCATTTACACTTTTCAGTCATTGCACCCAGCTTGTTGTCGATGATATCACACCTGCATGCTGTCTCATGCTGATGTGCTGTGTGTGTCTGTCTATGTCTGTGTGTGTCAGGTATAAGAAGGCGGAGGAGAGGGATCCGCTGCTAGCAGCCATGCAGATCTTCCTGCCCCGTATACAGCAGCTCGTCACCCAGCTACTGCCTGACGGCACCATCTTCTCTGTCCTCATACAGAAACAGATCCTCAAGATCTTCCACGCACTCGTACAGGTGAGAGAAGGGACTGTGTGTGTGACTGACTGACTGTGCGCTCAAGTGTCTGTGACTAACTGCATGTGACGTGCGTGTGCACGTTTGTGTGATACTAATACCAGTGTGTGTCTATTCTGCTCCGACAGTACTCCCTGCCTCTCCAGCTGATTAATAACGCAGTCATTACCCAGTGGATGGAGATCCTCAGAGCTGTTATGGACAGAGATGTCCCCCCAGTAAGGTTTATTTCATCCTTCTTCATTGTGTAGACCTTCTGCAAATTCATCTACCTATGTTTTTTTTATTGAAGGGGAGTAGCGAACCTCTGTTGTGTGTGTGTGGTTGCTAGGAGACGTTGGAAGTGGATGAGGACGACCGTCCTGACTTGGTGTGGTGGAAGAGTAAGAAGTGGGCCCTACACATCATCACCAGACTGTTCGAGAGGTGAGGGGACACGGGAGATGTATTTGTGTGTTGATGAATTTGGATGTATGTTGATGTGAATATGTTTGTGTGTTTGTGGATCGCAGCCTTTCTTTTCAGTCTAACCATGTTGTTCTATACATGTGTGGCAGGTACGGAAGCCCCGGCAATGTGACAAAGGAGTACTTTGAGTTTGCAGAGTTTTTCTTGAAGACGTACGCTGTAGGGATCCAACAGGTAAGAGTTTGTAACACTCTAAATATGACATTAAACCTTGAATGTATATATGTCTGTTGTCCACATCTACCAATGTTGATGTATGTGTGTACATGAGCAGCGGTAGTCTTCTGTTAAGTCTGACCCCATACCATCTGATGTGACCTCGTCTCTGGGTGGTCTCCTTCAGGTCCTGTTGAAGGTGCTGGACCAACACCG
The DNA here is from genome assembly GCF_036934945.1 of Oncorhynchus masou masou. NCBI lineage: Eukaryota > Metazoa > Chordata > Actinopteri > Salmoniformes > Salmonidae > Oncorhynchus > Oncorhynchus masou. The sequence goes on from NC_088237.1 coordinate 14,647,358, forward strand.
ACAGAAGCAGTATGTCACGCCTCACGTTCTCCAGAAATCTCTTAACTACCTGAACCAGGGCCTGTCTCACTCCCTCACCTGGAAACACATGAAGCCACACATGCAGGTGGGTCACACACACACACACACACACACACACACATACACACTTTCTCTGAACGACCTGAACCATGGCCTGTCTCACTCCCTCACCTGGAAACACATAAAGCCACACATGCAGGTGGGTCATACAGACACCACTACACCTGTATCCCTGTGACATGTAAATAATAATGGATTTGGATATATATATATATATATATATATATGGGATTATGTGTGAAATTACACCTTATTATACCGTTGTTATGTTTGTTATAAGGTTGTGACATTACACTTTGGATTGAGTTACAGTATGTAACTTTGATCAATCTTCATGTCAGCATTTAAATCCACTGTTTTATATACTTAGTAATTGATCTAATCTGAATACTGCTATGCTTCTAAAAACTATGTTGCAATTCCACTTCTAGTAGTTAGTAGTTAACCTGAACGTGTGTGTATTGTGTGTTCCACAGACCATCAGCCAAGAGGTGATCTTCCCTCTCATGTGTTACAAAGACGAGGATGAGAAACTGTGGCAGGAGGATCCATACGAGTACATCCGCATGAAGTTCAGTGAGTACACACGTTCTGTAACTCAATCAGTTAGTAGTTACGGAGGTAGTGGGACGTTGTATGGTCAGTATGCACAATGACATGTCAGATTGAAAATGTATGGCTTCCATAGAATAGATATACAGTGAATTGTGAGCTTGGCTGGGTTTCTTTCTCTGTTCCAGATGTGTATGATGACCATGCCCTCCCTGCCACCGCCGCCCAGAGCCTCCTGTGTAAAGCAGCCCGCAAGAGGAAGGAGGTGAGTGGAGAACCACACTAGAACCAGTCCTAAATAGCTTATTTCCGTTCCTTAACTGAGTCTTCGCTGATATGACTTTCATCACTGCTCTGTCCCCCCCCCCCCCCCACCCCCCCACCCCCTCTTCCCAGGTTCTTCCCCAGATGATGGAGTTCTGCCACCAGATCATGATGGAGCCCTCTGCTGACCCCCGCAGGAAGGATGGGGCGCTGCATGTCATCGGCTCACTGGCCGAACTCCTACTGAAGGTCAGTGTCACCTCTCTCTGTGTGTCTCTGTACTTTCTCCTATTGTTTTATGGCCTGTTTAGTCTATCTCTTCCTGTTGTCGTCCTGTAGAAGCGGGTGTACAGGGAGCAGATGGAGCTGATGTTACAGAACTATGTGTTCCCTCTACTCAACTCCCCTCTGGGATACCTCCGGGCTAGGGTGAGAGAGAGACACACACACACACGCAGCGCGCTTTCACTCCAAGGTCCCTCTAACCCAACTCTTCTCATGGAGCTGAGAACGGGTGTGTAAGAACATGTGTGAGTGTGTTTGCAGTTCTTCAATCTTTAAAATGGCTCCTTCCCTTTTTATATCTACAGTCCTGTTGGGTGCTACATTCCATACAGTCCCATCCATGTGAGTCAGAATGGTCTGTCAGTCCTGTTTTATTTAGACTAAACATCCCCCTTCCTGCATTTCCTTACCCCCCTCACCCCTGCTCTTTTACTTACTGGCCACCTTCGGGCAGGTGAACGTGTTGGGAAGCACCACTGCACATTTTGGTGACTGGAAGTGGATAGTGCTGACTTGTACATGATGTGGATAGGCTCCAAACTGATAGCGATGCCCATCCGTGTGGTATATGGATTAGTGATTGTGACCCTGTGTTTGTCATCAGTCGTGCTGGGTGCTGCATTCGTTCAGCCTGCTGCGTTTCCATAACGAGTTGGTCCTGAGGAATGCGGTGGAGCTGGTCAAACAGGGCCTCATAGCAGACAAGGAGATGCCCGTCAAGGTGGAGGCTGCTATCGCCTTGCAGACACTGGTCAGCAACCAGGAGCAAGGTCTGAGGTTCACACACGTGCATGGATACACACACACACACACACACACACACACACACACACACTGAACCCTCTCCCTCTCTTTAGCTAAGGTCTACATCAGGCCCTACATCCGGCCTGTCATGCAGGAGCTGCTCCACGTCATCAAGGAGACGGAGAACGATGACCTCACTAACGTCATTCAAAAGATGATCTGCGAGTACAACCAGGAAGTGGCTGCCATCGCCGTCGACATGACCCAGAACCTGGTACGCCTCCACTGTCTTGCTCTACTGGTTAACTGTGTGTGTGTGTGTGTGTGTGTGTGTGTGTGTGTACAGATGTCCACATTTTCTTCTTGAGGCAAGCCAAAGTCGATAGCGGACTGCACCAAACATCTTCGTTAGATGTAAAATTGCGTGACTAAGATCTCCTAGGCATGCCATTTTTTTAGTTAGATTAATTCTGACTGTTTTGTCTACGGTGTCTCAAGACGGACAAACGGTACTATTGTCGCTTTTTTTTTCTCGTTTTTCAAGCAAAGGTCATTTAAGCCAGCACAGCCAAACCGAAGCATGCGAAAGCCTTAACACCGCCTGCATATGTGTGTCTCCAGGCCGAGATCTTCACCAAGGTGCTACAGAGTGAAGAGTATGAGGAGAGTGAAGACAAGACGGTGATGGCTCTGGGGATCCTCAGCACCATAGACACCATACTCACTGTTATGGAGGACCACAAGGAGGTGAGACAGACACATTCTACAGATGTACACACACACTCACCCTATTCCAAATCGAGTCCTCTGGAGCTCCAGTTGAATGTGTGATGATTTGATTTGCTCCCTCTCCCCTGCTTTGTGTGAACACACAGCGTTATTGAGCATGGCGTGAATGTTATGTCAGACTAGGGCTGTGACGGTCATGTACTTTTTGGTTGACTGTAATTGACTGTACTCACCGTAATAACCGTTTGATCTTTTACGCATATTTGTTCCTCTCCGCTCCTGATTGCATGTGATGCCATAGAAATAGAATGAATAGAACGGGTGTCCCCATTCAAGTCAGTGATGGCATAATGGGTGTACTGGCAGCCATTGCAAGTGTACCCATGGAAGTAACCATCAACATTGTGCTGTGATTGGTTGATTCACCTCCACTGACATTACACAAAATACATACCATTGCATGAGCCACATCCGTTATCTTTTGAATGAACAAATGCCATTTCGGGCAAGGAGCATCAAAGTTTCATAACGTTGTTAAGAGTCCATGTTACCGTGGGATTGCCCTGGCGTCCAGTCTTCAGGCGGCTGTTCGTTCCACATTTTTTTCTTTCCTTCCCCATTTTACGGTTATGAGACTGTTATTTTCATGGAGGTCTTCATCCGTAACCGTCGGTTACATGGTAATTGTGCCAGCCCTATGTCAGACCGATATTAGCCTGGGATCAATAGATGATCTTTGACCTTTTGATATCACTTTCTCTTTCTGCCTGTATCTTTCCTCTCTCACCCTCTTGACTGCCTCTCGTTCTTTCGTTATCGTGTTCTCTCTCTTCCCCTCTCTCCCTCTCCCTCTCTCTCAGATCACTCAGCAGTTGGAGGGCATCTGTTTACAGGTGATAGGCCTGGTGCTGCAGAAGCCCATCATAGGTATGGCAGGTGTGTGTGCTCACGTCACTCTGTTTTTGTGTGTACACACATGCTCATTTGTTTGCTGTGTGTGTCTATTCCTCTCTTGACCTTTTGTGCGTGTGTGCTTTTCACACACACCTCACACAATAACCATATTCATCTCACTTCCCTGTTCCAGTGAGCCACCCCCCTCTTTTGTATAACACCTTGTCCATTTCCGTCTCACAATGAACACTGTCTAACTGTCAAAAGCTGTTCACCTTGCACTTCCCAAATCCCAGATGACCAGGCACCATTCATGCCTGTAATTGGCTCGCGTGTGTGTGTGTTTCTGGGTGTGTAATCCCTTCTCGTGTGTGTGTGTGTGTGTGTGTGTGTGTGTGTGTGTGTGTGTGTGTCTGTAATCACCTCTGTGCTGTGTGTGTGTGTAAGGAGAGAATACAGCTCTATGTTAATGACTGGATTATGTGATAACCTGTTATAACGAGAGTTTCCTTCAGGACGAGTGGAGGCGTCACTGTGGAAGTTTATTTATCTCTCGAAGGGAAACATCAATTCGATGATCTGTTTCCTCCTCTTCTCCCTCCCCTTCAGAGTTCTACGAGGAGATTCTGTCCCTGGCGTTTGGGCTGACCTGCCAGACCATCTCCCCTCAGATGTGGCAGCTACTGGTGGTTCTCCACGGGGTCTTCCAGCACGACTGCTTTGACTACTTCACGGGTACAGTACTGAGTCACTGGTCAACAGTCACCTGTCTGTTAGTGAGAATATTGGGCTTACACACCTGTCTAGGTGAACATTGAATATCACAGTGATTGTAATCTCGCATAGCATGATGGTGACGCTGATGCTCGCCCAACACGATGATGGTCACGGTCTGGTCTCTTTCAGATATGATGCCTCTTTTGCACAACTACGTTACCGTGGATACAGACACGCTCCTGTCCAACCCCAAATACTTAGAGGTCATATACACCATGTGCAAAAAGGTGTGTGTGTGTGTGTGTGTGTGTGTGTTCAGGTAGAGTTTGATGAAGTGTCCCATGTTGACCTTTGACTCCTGTGCTGTAGGTGCTGACCAGTGATGCAGGTGAGGATGCAGAGTGTCACGCTGCTAAGCTGCTAGAGGTCATCGTCCTCCAGTGTCGGGGGAGGGGCATCGACCAGGTGAGAGGGACCGCGAAGGCTTCTGGGTAGTATTTAAGGGTAGACGTGGTCCCAGTTCAGCCCAAACCAGTTCGCTTTCCCTTCCCACACTCTGAATCTCCCGTTGGGAGGGATGATTGCTATCAATATTGTATTGATTCTTCTATCTCAGCCCCATGTTATCTGCCACAGTTTTAATGATCTTCCTGTAAATGTCAGACAGATATTACCCAGTCAACAATAGCTTGTTCTCTCTCTTTCTCACTCCCTATTCCCCTCCAGTGTATCCCATTGTTCGTGGAGGCGGTGTTGGAGCGTCTAACCAGAGGTGTGAAGTCCAGTGAGCTGAGGACCATGTGTCTGCAGGTGGCCATCGCTGCTCTCTACTACAACCCAGCCCTGCTCATCCACACGCTGGACAACATGCACTTCCCCCACACCCCACAGCCCATCACCGCTCACTTCATCAACCAGTGGATGAATGATACTGAGTTCTTCCTGGGGTAAGTGTATAAACTAAGCCATGCGCCTGTCTTTTTGGCTATGCCGGATTAAGTGATATGACATGCTATTCTATAAAATCCTTTATCCGTAATTAATATTACCTGATTGAGCTAATCATGTAAATGTAATTAGCTAGAGAGTCGGGCACCACAAAATAATATTTATAGAGCTGTTATCTTCCGAATAAACTCTTAAAGACCTAGTAATATTTTACATCAATAGCAGTCAATATTAATTGTCACCTTAATTCAGTCTCATCTGAAAGTTGTAAATTCTTGGTTATCTTCATGAACCCTGGCTAACAAGTTGAGTCAGCAATACAAAATTGGGTTTAATAATTTATTTACTAAATACCTAACTCATCACACAGAATTACATATACACAGAATGAATTATACCTTGATTACAAATGACGTCGTAAAGGAAAACGTTCCTAGTGGGCGGAACAGATATGACAGCTGGTTACACAAAAGAAAAGGGGCTGTTGTAGTAACGTCGTTGTGTGGTAGACGGGATACTTTGTCTGTTCTTTCCTAGCCTACGTTTGCAGCTGCTGTTGCTAACTCAACGGCTCGGAGGTATCACTTCTGTAGTGAATAAGAGTTCAAAGTTCATACCATTCGCAACCAAAGCTCACGCTGAGGTTGGCTACGTTCTGTAGTTATTATCTGAACCATTCTGACATCGGACCATCGTCGGAACCGGAGGTTACATTGTCGTCAAGGTTTTATATAGGAAGGCGAGAAGGGTGTGTCTGAAACGTTTTATAACCCATGTCTCTTCACAGGGGCGGGCCACTGATTGAGCAGAGCCCTGACCTTATGAAAACCCAATTCTCACATTTTAGAAGCTAAAATCACATTTAATCTTTTCACCAATAATTTTATATTCAAACATTTAAATTGAACAACAATTCCATGTGAATCCGATAACTCTGATGTGTAGACTTTCCACTGTAGAGTTTATGTCATCTGATCATTGATGAGAATGTCTCAGATGACAACCGAACTGACATCATATTCATTAAGTACCACCGCATATGTTCAATTGGTCGGATTACCAGAATATAGTTAATATCCCCCCAACTACTGACGTTCCCAGAATCTCTATGTTAACCAAGGGTTTTGCAAGGGTTTTGCAAAAATTTTGTCACATCAGTAGGGTAGAGAGGAAAAGGGGGGAAGAGGTATTTATGACTGTCATAAACCTACCCCCCAGGTCAACGTCATGACACGCCCTACATCCTATGCCATGTACACAACCCACTATAAAGTACACAGTGGCTAAACAACGTGCCCTAAACCATGATGCCATAAATACTACTGTATACATACTGTATACAGTCAACTTCATCAATTATATTGTTAGCCATCACTGAGTCACACTGTAGTCTTCCTATAGCCGTGTAAAACATATGGGATATACAGTATTTATACCTACTACAGTACACTATACATGATTTATTCACCACCTACCTGTAGTCCATTTTCTCTCTCCCTTCCTCCACTCTTCCCTCTCCCAGGCTCCATGACCGTAAGATGTGTATCATCGGACTGAGTGTTCTGATGGAGCTACCCTCCAGGCCAGTGGTGGTAGAAGGGGTAGCGGGTCAGATCGTCCCCAGCGTCCTGCTCCTGTTCCTGGGGCTCAAACACCTGTACTCCTCCCGCCTCCTCAACAAGCCAGACCTACTGGCCTGCACTGGGGTACCTGAGGAGGACCAGAACGGTGAGAGGAGGAAAACGGGCGACAGAGGAGGAGAGGAGAAATGAGAGAGGAATGGAGAGAGCAGGCAAGAGAGGAGGAGAGAAAGGGAATGGCGAGTTGCTAATACTGTTGAGTCAAACCTTCTGTTTGGAAGCCATGGGGTAGGGACAGGGATAATGTCAGTGGTAGAAGATTAAGATTAGCCCTAGCTCTCCCTAGCTATGGATGTGGTAGGAACCAGTCCTCAGCTGATCACGCGTGTTACTTTACACATCTATGGCCAGGTTTCAACACCTCTCTCTCTCGCTCTCTCGCTTGACTTCTCACTCTGAATACAGGTCATATTAGTTGCACTACATTGCGCTACATGCCGCAGGGCAGCTGTGCTGGCATTCCTCAGTCAAGTGTAAAGAACGGCAGGGGACGTTAGGATGAAGGAAATTGTTATGTATGTTAGCTAAGCAGCTGTTACTGTAATTGGGTATATTAAAACAGCATTAAGAGAAATTCTGCCTTTCAAAAAAGGTAAAAGGGTCATTTCTTTCTATTCATTCTGTTTTTCTATGTGTTTGTGATTCACTGCGTCTGTCTGTCTGCATGTGTGTTGCGTCCACAGAGGAGATCCCCAGTGATGAGGATGAGGTGAATGCGAACCGTAACACCACGATGCAACAGCAGACCTGCACACCCGTAGGCCACGAGAACGATGAGGATGAGGAGGATGAAGACTACTGGGATGAAGAGGGTCTGGAGGGGACACCCCTGGAGGAGTACAACACGCCCCTGGACTATGACAATGGGGAGGATGAGTACCAGTTCTTCACCGCTGCCCTACTCAGTAAGCGGTTACACATCTACACACCAACTCGCTCACAAACGCACACACAGCTACTTGTGCGCACACACACACAGATAAAAAAGGAATATGCATGCATACATGCGAGGCATCTAATTCCTTACTCTCTCCTGTGTGTACTATAGGGGTCCAGAACACTGACCAGCCTTGGTACCAGTCTCTGACCACGCCCCTCAGTGATGACCAGAAGAAACAGCTGCAGGAGATCTACAGCCTGTCCCAGCAGAGGAGGAGCACCGCCGCCAAGGGCCAATGGTGAGGCAGAAAAGAGGACCAATGGGGAGAGAGGACCGAGGGCCAATGGGGAGAGAGGCCAGTTGGGAAAGAGAAGAGGGCCAGTGGGGGAGAGTGGACAGAGGGCCAGTGGGGGAGAGTGGACAGAGGGCCAGTGGGGGAGAGTGGACAGAGGGCCAGTGGGGGAGAGTGGACAGAGGGCCAGTGGGGGAGAGTGGACAGAGGGCCAGTGGGGGAGAGTGGACAGAGGGCCAATGGGGGGAGAGAGAGGACAGAGGGCCAATGGGGGGAGAGAGAGGACAGAGGGCCAATGGGGGGCCAATGGGGAGAGAGGCCAGTTGGGAAAGAGAAGAGGGCCAGTGGGGGAGAGTGGACAGAGGGCCAGTGGGGGAGAGTGGACAGAGGGCCAGTGGGGGAGAGTGGACAGAGGGCCTATGGGGGGAGAGAGAGGACAGAGGGCCAATGGGGGGAGAGAGAGGACAGAGGGCCAATGGGGGGAGAGAGAGGACAGAGGGCCAATGGGGGGAGAGAGGACAGAGGGCCAATGGGGGGAGAGAGAGGACAGAGGGCCAATGGGGGGGAGAGAGAGACAGAGGGCCAATGGGGGGGGAGAGAGGACAGAGGGCCAATGGGGGGAGAGAGAGAGGACAGAGGGCCAATGGGGGGGAGAGAGGACAGAGGGCCAATGGGGGGGGAGAGAGGACAGAGGGCCAATGGGGGGGGAGAGAGGACAGAGGGCCAATGGGGGGAGAGAGAGGACAGAGGGCCAATGGGGGGGGAGAGAGGACAGAGGGCCAATGGGGGGGGAGAGAGAGGACAGAGGGCCAATGGGGGGGGGGGGAGAGAGGACAGAGGGCCAATGGGGGGGGAGAGAGGGACAGAGGGCCAATGGGGGGGGAGAGAGGACAGAGGGCCTATGGGGGGAGAGAGAGGACAGAGGGCCAATGGGGGAGAGAGAGGACAGAGGGCCAATGGGGGGAGAGAGAGGACAGATGGCCAATGGGGGGAGAGAGAGGACAGAGGGCCAATGGGGGGAGAGAGAGGACAGAGGGCCAATGGGGGGAGAGAGGGACAGAGGGCCAATGGGGGGAGAGAGAGGACAGAGGGCCAATGGGGGAGAGAGAGGACAGAGGGCCAATGGGGGGAGAGAGAGGACAGAGGGCCAATGGGGGGAGAGAGAGGACAGAGGGCCAATGGGGGGAGAGAGAGGACAGAGGGCCAATGGGGGGAGAGAGAGGACAGAGGGCCAATGGGGGGAGAGAGAGGACAGAGGGCCAATGGGGGGAGAGAGAGGACAGAGGGCCAATGGGGGGAGAGAGAGGACAGAGGGCCAATGGGGGGGAGAGAGAGGACAGAGGGCCAATGGGGGGAGAGAGAGGACAGAGGGCCAATGGGGGAGAGAGAGGACAGAGGGCCAATGGGGGGAGAGAGAGGACAGAGGGCCAATGGGGGGAGAGAGAGGACAGAGGGCCAATGGGGGGAGAGAGAGACAGAGGGCCAATGGGGGGAGAGAGAGGACAGAGGGCCAATGGGGGGGGAGAGAGGACAGAGGGCCAATGGGGGGGGAGAGAGAGGACAGAGGGCCAATGGGGGGGGAGAGAGGACAGAGGGCCAATGGGGGGGGGAGAGGACAGAGGGCCAATGGGGGGAGAGAGAGGACAGAGGGCCAATGGGGGGAGAGAGAGGACAGAGGGCCAATGGGGGGAGAGAGGGACAGAGGGCCAATGGGAGGAGAGAGAGGACAGAGGGCCAATGGGGGGAGAGAGAGGACAGAGGGCCAATGGGGGGAGAGAGAGGACAGAGGGCCAATGGGGGGAGAGAGGACAGAGGGCCAATGGGGGGGGGAGAGGGACAGAGGGCCAATGGGGGGGGAGAGGACAGAGGGCCAATGGGGGGAGAGAGGACAGAGGGCCAATGGGGGGGGGAGAGGACAGAGGGCCAATGGGGGGGGGAGAGAGAGGACAGAGGGCCAATGGGGGGGGGGGGGAGAGGACAGAGGGCCAATGGGGGGGAGAGGACAGAGGGCCAATGGGGGGAGAGAGAGGACAGAGGGCCAATGGGAGGAGAGAGAGGACAGAGGGCCAATGGGGGAGAGAGAGGACAGAGGGCCAATGGGGGGAGAGGACAGAGGGCCAATGGGGGGAGAGAGGACAGAGGGCCAATGGGGGGGGAGAGGACAGAGGGCCAATGGGGGGGGAGAGAGAGGACAGAGGGCCAATGGGGGGGGGGGGGAGAGAGAGGACAGAGGGCCAATGGGGGGGGAGGACAGAGGGCCAATGGGGGGGGGAGAGAGGACAGAGGGCCAATGGGGGGGAGAGGGACAGAGGGCCAATGGGGGGGGAGAGAGGACAGAGGGCCAATGGGGGGAGAGAGAGGACAGAGGGCCAATGGGGGGGGAGAGAGAGGACAGAGGGCCAATGGGGGGGGAGAGAGAGGACAGAGGGCCAATGGGGGGGGAGAGAGAGGACAGAGGGCCAATGGGGGGGAGAGAGGACAGAGGGCCAATGGGGGGGGAGAGAGGACAGAGGGCCAATGGGGGGAGAGAGAGAGGACAGAGGGCCAATGGGGGGGAGAGAGGACAGAGGGCCAATGGGGGGGGAGAGGGACAGGGGGCCAATGGTGGGGAGAGAGGACAGGGGGCCAATGGGGAGGGAGAGAGGACAGGGGGCCAATGGGGAGGGAGAGAGGACAGGGGGCCAATGGTGGGGAGAGAGGACAGGGGGCCAATGGGGGATGCAGGGTGGAAAATACAACATATAGTAAAAGGTTGTTGATTTAAACATGTATTTTGACAAGCATGCTGTATTTTCCAATACGTTGAGTCCTAACACTGTGTCATGTTGTTTCAGAGCTGTAAGGGACATGGCTGGAGGCCTGGATGGAAGGAGGAGTAGCAGCAGAGTTCTGGCCTGATCTGAAGTGGATGTAAAACACACCAAGAACTGTTTCAGTCCAGATCAGACCAGATCTAACTAGACTTTACTGATCCCACCAAGACTGGGCCATCTAGATCCATAACTGAACTGGGTGGAGACCCACCAGAGACCATAATACCAGGACTTTACACACTTTACGGTTCACATCCCAGACCGTAATTGGACCACACCCACCCCAGAGAGAGAGTGTGTGAGTGTGTGAGAGATTGATGTCCTACTCTGTATCACTGACCAGCGAATTCATCTTCTAGTACAGTGCAGTCCTTGGGTCTGTGATTCTGTAACTGAGTGAATGTAAGTATTGTACACAAAATCCCTGTTTCTTTATAGCCTGGCTTTTGTATGGTCTTGAGGACTGGCCAGATGTCCTTGGTTGCCATGGCATCAATCAGAACCATGTGTTAGTTAGTCTGAACCAAGGCTGTGGTGCTAATGGACGGACAGACAGACGGAATAGGGGTCAGTGACCTTTGACCCACGGGGGGGTTCCTTTCACTCTGATGAAATGTAATAGGGGGCAAGATGCTGGGAGGAGAGCTTTTGTTTGTCTTTGTCTTGTTTTTATAACTGTTTTCATTTAACTTAAGAAAATCATAAACGTTCATGTAACATCTAGCCCAGTGCTCTTTCCCGTCACTATAGTGAGTGTTTGTATGTTTGTACTCCTCTGCCTGCAGGTGTGTGTTGGGGGTTAAGATTTTTATATTGATTTCGCACAGAGAACATGTGGATATTGCTGTAGCTGAAACTTTGCATCTTTGAACATCTCTTCCTGCTCTGTTGAATCAATACTAGGTCAGAGTTCACTGCTGCGATCAATCCTCATTTATAAAACATCCAGCCCAGTAACACACAGTTGGATTGAACAACTACTGTAACATTATGCAGGTTAACAGTATCAGCAGGAGTAAATATTTACAGGCTTCTCTCAGGGCCCATGTTCAGATACTTTAAAAGGGATTCCTCCCTCCATGGTTCTGACACAAGACAGAGGGAATAACAGGGTGAAATCTGGCTTTCACCAGTCCACAAACTATCTGAACTTGGGTATCAAATTCAAATCACAGCTGGGAATCTCTCCATACCAGACAGTTCTTTCTCTCATGTCCCCAGCTGTCCTGAAAAATGTCCTCTGGAATGTTAGAGATGTCCAAATACCACAGGGCTTCTTTCTGCATTTTATTCATTTGATTCTCTAGTGGAGTCAGAGGGCTCTGCTTGCAGAGTTGGGAGTCAGATCCTGATGTTTCAGATTGGACGCTTGGATGGGTTTTGGTAAGGCGACGGCGCTCTTGCTCTCCCTCTCTCTCTCCCTATGTTAGTATTCTGTGTGTGTTCGGCTGCAGTTTGTATGTTCTAGCCCACTGCAGTTTGTACTGAAGACTGTGTGTGTGCGAGACAGTAAGGAGCAGCCAAGCGTTGAAGAGCTGTCGAACTCTGCGGGCAGTGAAACCAACATGGGGGGAGGGGGGGGTGAATGATGCTCTCCAACAAACACCCTCCCCCTCTCTCTCTTCATTTCTATTGGCCTGTATGACTGAGTGACCGTTTTCTGTAGGTGATGTTGCCTATTCCTGACAGTTCCAGGCCCTGCTAGGATGCTGTTGCAGTAATTATTCTTCAGTCTCACACCAGTAGAGGTGAGAGAGAGCGGTATAGAGAGACCCAGTATAGAAGGTACCAGTTAGAAAGAGTGATACTGATCCCTGCGGGTGATTGTGTCAAAGTTTCAAATGTGGCCAATTATCCATGCCGATCTACACTCCCTTCAGTTAACTCTAGTCTACTGCCCTGGTAATAATCAAGGGGATTCTCTGGCCCCTGTGTCCCAGTGAGGGTGTCTCTCCTCCAGCCTGCCTGGTGGCCTCTTCCCCCTGGGGAGCAGAGTGGAGGTAATGATGATGGCCATAGGCCGTGGTGTGCTGGGCAAAGCTAATCAGATCTGAGTATGAGAAGAGAAAACAAGGGTAGAGTCGGAGAGAGAGACCTGACTGCAGTTCAGCAACCAAATAACCCATTTCCACAGACAGTTTCAAAAGTGAGCTGAAGTCCCCAGCTCACTATTGAGTGGAGTACTGTGATGTGTGTTTGCTCTCTGGGGCAGCTAACTGCCTGTCTCTCTGCAGTGTGTGCCTCTGTCAGAATCACTTACCTGGATGGATGGGGGTAGGCAAAGTTCAGGTGAAGTGCATTTTGTGTCACGTGGTAGTTCCCTGCCCTTTATAGCCACCCAAAACACACACACACACACACAGAGAACTCTCTCCTGCCGTTGTCTGTGTGTGTCCAGGGCACACAGGGACTGTCCACACGCCAGTGAAGCTGAGAGATGCAGACTGACTAGCGCTGACTGTGGCTTTATCTCTGTTGTGTGAGTCAGAGGTCCCCAGACTCCACCACAGTTGGTGAGGAGTGGGAATAAATGAAGGTGTCAAGTTTCCCAGGCGCTGGTGTCGACTTGAGGGAGCATCCACAAACAGTGTGGCCTCCCTATGAAACTGGCCTCTGCGAAGAGGACTGGACTTCTATGGCACAGGTGAGAGTGTGCTGGCTCGCACTAACAATACTGGGTCACTGGTTCAAGCCTCATTCCTGACTACTCCCCTTCCACCGCTGCATTAGTAATGAGATATTTGATTCCAAATGGAGGTCTTGGCGACATTGCAACTTCTGCTCACACGCCAGTTAATTGCATTTGCTTTAGTAATGAGGGAGGCTGATTGCATATCATGAATCATGTGTCACTCTCCTGCCCTTGTGCCTCATCTTCTTTAACCCCGGAGGGGTTCTGAAAGGGAGCGGGTCTCCAGTTGGGCTGGTCTGTGCTTCACCGTCACCTTTCCCGGTCAGAGGAATAAGGCAAACTCAGAGGGAGGTTTTTCAGAGGACATGTGAGATGGTTCTGTACAGAGGAGAGATGTGAATGAATAAACGGCATGAGACAGAATCAGTAATAGCACAAGAGCAATAATGGTCTGTCTAAGGAGATAGTGACACACGCAACGGACTGTATAATAGCATCAACTACTATTAACAACTAGTAATAGGTTTATTCTGGCGACTCCATCCCAAAGCTCTTCATTCCAGAGTAGTTGTATTATAATCACCTCTCCTCCTAATGAGCTATTCATCCTCAAGTACACCCTTGAGATTTAATACCACCTCGTGCTGCGATGGGCCTGGCGGTGGCATAACTGCCAGACCGGCTCGCTTAGTGGCAGTCAGCCACCGAGCTGTAAGCCTAGAGTAATGAAATCAAACGCTATTGTAGAAAGAGAGGGGCCCGCACTCGCCTCAAACATGTAACCGTATCATTACCGATGGATAACTGCTATTGTGGTCGACACGCTCCGTCGCCCACAGGAATGTAGGCCTGCCTAGCCCTTCTGGGCGGTGTGGCGGTTGGTGAGTGCACCATGCATTCTGAAGGCAATTAGCGCACAGAACGGCACCTTGAACACTCGCAGATGTATCGTTGCAATGAAAAAAATAACTAATAAGCAAATTAACGAGGCAAAACCATTTCATTATTTTTAGTCGGAGGCCAGATGTTTTCTCCTGGTCCCAGAATTGTGAGGTGAATATATATATTCACCTCACAATGCTGTGTGTGTGTGTGTGTGTGTGTGTGTGTGTGAGCAATGTTCCCTCAAATGTTTTCCGGCACTGAGCAAATTTCAGGTCTGCTGAGTGCAAACTTGAACATTGAAAATTCTGTGCGACTTCCAGTGCGTGTTTACTGTGAACACTGAGGCTGTACCCACTTTAAGTTACACAGTTTTAACAGTGGCAAGTAGGCTACTGTGACTATTTGCTCATAATGTAGGCCTACCAAAGTGGCCTGCCATCAAAATCAAAGGAGAAAATGCATCCCATAACATTCTAACATGGAAATAACTGTTCTATCATTCAGCCTACAGTAGCAGTCAATGTGTGGTGTTCTCCTGTCCCCTCAGCCTACAGTAGCAGTCAATGTGTGGTGTTCTCCTGTGCCCTCAGCCTACAGTAGCAGTCAATGTGTGGTGTTCTCCTGTGCCCTCAGCCTACAGTAGCAGTCAATGTGTGGTGTTCTCCTGTGCCCTCAGCCTACAGTAGCAGTCAATGTGTGGTGTTCTCCTGTCCCCTCAGCCTACAGTAGCAGTCAATGTGTGGTGTTCTCTTGTGCCCTCAGCCTACAGTAGCAGTCAATGTGTGGTGTTCTCTTGTGCCCTCAGCCTACAGTAGCAGCGAATGTGTGGTGTTCAATGTCGGCCTACATTCCATGAGACTTAAAAAAACAAACATGCAGAGCTTGACATTAACCTGTTTACCCACTTGTCTTTCACTTAACAAAATAAAATGCATTATTAGTCTCATACCATTACTACATAGACAGGTCTAATAATTCCCTAACTAGCAAAGGATATGAACAAAATGTGCATGTGGCTACATGCAACTCTCACTTTGATCTCAAAACAAGTGAATCTACTCATGACCACTCATGCTGTAAACACAGTCCAGGTCAAAGTAAATGGCAAAGATCCATATATGGTAATGGTCTATTGCATGTAGGCCTACTGCAGTGGTGTAAAGTACTAAAGTAAAAATACTTTTAAGTACTACTTTTTTGGGGGAGTATCTGTACTTTACTATGTATATTTTTGACAACTTTTACTCCACTACATTCCTAAAGAAAATAATGTATTTTTACTCCTTACATTTTCCCTGACACCCAAAGGTACAAGTTACATTTAGAATGCTCAAGCAGGACAGCATTATGGCACTTATAACACGTTGTCATCCCTACTGCCTCTGATCTGGCGTACTCACGAAACACAACTACTGTGTTTGTAAATGATGTTGGAGTGTGCCCCTATAATTAAAAATAATATGAAAATCATGCTGTCTTGTTTGCTTAATATAAGGAATTTGATGAATAGCATTTACTTTTACTTGGTACTTTTACTCATGTATGACAATTTAGTATTTTTTCTACTACTGTACTTAAGTACATTTAAAACCAGATAATTTTATACTTTTACTCAAGTAGTATTTTATTGGGTAATATTCACTTTTACTTGAGTCCTTGTTTGCTTAATATAAGGAATTTGATGAATAGCATTTACTTTTACTTGGTACTTTTACTCATGTATGACAATTTAGTACTTTTTCTACTACTGTACTTAAGTACATTTAAAACCAGATCATTTTATACTTTTACTCAAGTAGTATTTTATTGGGTTCACTTTTACTTGAGTCGTTTTCTGTTAACTTGTCTCAGACTTCGCCAGCAGCCAATGAAATTGCAGGGCGCCAAATACAAATCAACAGAAATCTCATAAATCTAATTTCTCAAACATACAAGTATTAGGCACCAATTTAAAGATAAAATTCTCGTAAATCCAGCCACAGTGTCTGATTTCAAAAATGCATTACAGCGAAAGCGCCACAAAAGATTGTTAGGTCACCACCAAGCCACAGAAAAACCCAGCCAATTTTTCCAGCCAAAGAGAGGAGTCACAAAAAGCACAAATAGAGATAAAATTAATCACTAACCTTTGATGATCTTCATCAGATGACACTCATAGGACTTCATGTTACACAATACATGTATGTTTTGTTTGATAAAGTGCATATTTATATCCAAAAATCTAATTTTACATTGGTGTGTTATGTTCAGTAGTTCAAAAACATGCTGTGATTTTGCAGAGAGCCACATCAATTCACAAAAATACTCATTATCAATGTTGATGAAAATTCAAGTGTTATGCATGGAACTTTAGAAACACTTCTCCTTAATGCAACCGCTGTGTCAGATTTCAATTTTTTTAACGAAAAAGCATAATCTGAGTATGGCACTCAGAGCCCAAATCAGCCAAAAGAAATATCCGCCATGTTGCGCAGTCAACATTAGTCAGAAATAGCATTATAAACATTAATTTACCTTTGATCTTCATCAGAATGCACTCACATGAATCGCAGTTCCACAATAAATGTTTGTTTTGTTCGATAATGTCCATCATTTATGTCCAAATAGCTTCTTTTGTTAGCATGTTTGGTAAACAACGAAAAGTACAAAAAGTTATATTGCAGGTCAAAGAAACTTGTCAAACTAAATATAGAATTAATCTTTAGGATGTTTTTATCATAAATGTTAAATCATGTTCCAACCGGAGAATTCCATTGTCTGTAGAAAAGCAATGGAACGAGAGATACCTCTCATGTGAACTGCGCGTGACTGAGAACGAGGCTGCTGCCAGACCCCTTAGTCAAAACAGCTCTCATTTGCTCCCACTTCACAGTAGAAGCCTGAAACAACGTTCTAACGACGGTTGACCCCATGCCCTAGTAACTGCAAAATGAACCATATCCCACTGTGTATTTGATAGGGTCTGAGTTCAAAAACTACAAACCTCAGATTTCCCACTTCCTGTTTGGATTTTATTCTCAGGTTTTTGCCTGCCATATGAGTTCTGTTATACTCAGACATCATTCAAACCGTTTTAGAAACTTCAAAGTGTGTTCTATCCAATACTAATAATAATATGCATATATTAGCATCCGGGACTGAGTAGGAGGCAGTTTTCTCTGGGCACGCTATTCATCCAGAAGTGAAAATGCTGCCCCCTATTCCAAAGAAGATTTAAAGTATCTTTACTTTTACTCAAGTATGACAATTGAGTACTTTTCCACTACTGGTCTACTGCAACTCTGATTGCAATAGAAGCCTACTCCCGATGCGTTCTGCCTACAACAAAATGTTGAATTGAAAGTGGCTAATATTTTGAATTGAAAGTGGCTAATGTTGAGTTGATCACCATTACCACAGTAAAAAATAGCAACAGTTCGCCTACCCGGCGTACAGGGCAGCTGAGTAGTGTGCACCTACCGCCAACAGCCCGAGACGAATAATAAAAATAGGAACACAAGGCTTTAACGTTGTTTTTTTTTACAGAAATGTTTGGCGATTGACTAGGAATGCCTTGGAGATCGACCAATCGGGTTGGTGACAATTGCACTAGAAAGTTTGGTGAAGTTCAATCTCGTGCTTCTCTCTGTGTGTTGATATTTCTCCGCAGCAGTCTCGGGGCTACTGCGCGTTTAGAGGGAATGTTGGTGTGCAGCATGGATAGGGACGAAATGACCTTGCTGCGTGTAGCGGCTAGATACATGTGCCTACCTAAGAACAGGTGTTTTTATACACTGGTGAATAGCAAGCTGATAATGGATGAAGCAAATGGTCGAGAAGACAACCTTGATCCGTGTAGACGGCTAGACACCAGCTGCTGGGTGAAGAAATGGCCTGGACCAGCCTTCATGTTGATGTGGATACAGCAATAGTATAATTTGCATTTTATACGTCAGGGGTGGGAAACTGGCGGCCCACGAGCCCCACCCCATTTGAAGGCCCTCAGATCAATTTCCACAAAATAAATGTTTTTTTTAGGAATTCAGTCAGGTTTCAACTGTTGCATGTTAGAATACACAAGATGCAATTATGATGCAAACATTCCTCCACCCTATGGCAGAATGTGTAGACCTGCAGGAAATGAGCTGTAAAACAGCTCATTTTCCTATCTGCCCCATGGCAAAATAAGTAGAATTGCATGAAATTAGTTATAAAATGGCAAAATATTGTGTCCCATGGCAAAAATGTGTAGGATTGCAGCAGTTGCTTTAAAACGAACATTCTCTACACCCCGCCAGCAACTCCGGCCCCTCGTGAGTTTAGATTTGTTGGGGCCCCCCCACCACAATCAAAGTTGCACACCCCTGTCATAGGATATCCTATGACCTCACAACCCTCTGGCTATGACTAGAGAGCAAGAGAGGAGCAGGAAAGAGTAAGGGGAAGGAGTGCTTGACAACTTAGAGTTGTTTTGCCCTTTAGCATGTCTTTCCCAGTGGGCACGCCCCACCCCCTCCTCCCCCCCAGGTCCTGTCATGCTGGACTCAGGGCACAGGAGGTGGTTGTCTGCAGGTGTTGTACGCCAGTTTGTTTCCTGGCGGTGTGTACATGGTTCAGTGATCAGTGTACCCTTTGCCAACCCTTTACTCTGCCATCAGAACCCCCTACCTCGTATCCCCTGCTGGCTAAGGTGACAGATATTCACAAGTCGTATAAAGTACAACTGTGTGTTTGTCAAACATGTTATTCATACCCTATTAAAAATGTGTTTTAAAACACACCACAATGTCATATACTTCAACAAATTGGGGGGGGGGTAATTAGATTTTTGCAACCGGTAATACTGTAATCAAATAGTAGTGATTGTGGTTGTACCTCCACCTTGTGGGATTTCCACATTTTGGACCCCCATCCCTAAAATTAAAATGGACAACTCCTGAGTGAAAATGCTTAATTTTTCACGTGATAGGCACTCAAATTGGGAGTTGTCCAGAAACATCTGTGGAGATGTGGGCCAGTAAAATCATAAAAACCACATCCATTGAGTGCATCTGAAATGTCATTATCATTAACTGTAAAGTTACTGTACTTTAGAAAGACTGGATTTCAAGCAATATGTCGTTAGTAAAATAGTTTTATGACCCAAAAAACGGTGTGTCTTGATGGATGACTGCTGAATTTACTAGGATAAAACAAACAACAGGGCATATTGACGTGGTCATAATGGAAACGCTTCAACTGAAATATTCTAAATGCAACAATCAGTATGAAGTCACTGATGCTGTAGTAATACAGGCTTTAAAGATGGCCTCCAATTAGCACTTTGGTTGCTTTTACATTGGCAGCCCAAATCTGATATTCTGCCCAATTATTGTTCTTTTGACTAATCAGAGCAGGTATTTTGCCTGTAAGAAATCAGTTGGTCTGTCTGTGTAAAACACAGCCTTAATATCAAGCAATACTCTGGGTTAAACAAACATATATATATGTATATATATATACACACACACACATATTTGGGCTACATTTAAATTGGGATATACTTAACATTGGCTGCCACCCACAATACGCACCTTACTATACAAACATCTTTAAAATCAAATCAGTTTATTGGTTGCGTACAGTTTAGCAGATGTTAGAGCGGGTGTCAGATGCTTATGTAACTAACAGTTAAATGTCAAATAATTCAAATGTAATGGGGAACAAAATACAACAAAAAAAGACCAGATAAAAAGGCAGGACAAATTGGATTAACCCAAATAGCACTGTAGTAGTAATCAAATGCAATCTGTATGCATGTACACCGAGGGAATTTACACAAGACCAGCTAAGAATATGTACAGCAGTAGATATGAGTAAGCTACTGTATGTCAGGTGTATAAATAAATGTGGTGTATGAACGGTGTAATTAAAATACAATGTGCAATAGTAGAATTATGAGCTACGTCAGATACAGTATTTACGTACAGGGTGAATGGGACCGCGGCGTTGGCTGCGTGTGTGTGAATATGAGGTGTGTGTGTGTCATAGCTTGTGTGTTTTGTGTGAATGACTGTGCATCACCTGGTACATGGCTAGTGTTGGCTGTTCAACAGTTTTCTTTTTTTGTCTCTCGGTCTTGGCACTGATGCACCTTTACTGTCTGTCGGACGGTAGCCGGTGAACAGTCCTTGGCCTGGGTGGCTGAGGTCCTAATGATCTTCTTGGCTTTCCTTTGACACCAGGTGCTCTAGCTGGCCTGGACTCTGTTGAACTGGTTTGGTTGGTGGAAAGAGGCCAAATGAATTCACTCTTTTATAGCAATGTCCCGCCTCTTTCCAGGTGGTCGTTATTGGGTTTTTGATTAAGTTTAATGGAGGTGTGTGGCGGCCAATAAGGGGTGGGATCCCCTCCAGGGAAGGGGGGACGTGAGAGTTTTCTACAGTACTTGTAAGACATTATTAGAGATGACCAGGCAGAAGTGAGGGAGGAGCACCCTTCTCAAGTTGAACAGTAGGCCAATCTGAGCCACCCGGTCATATGGTAAACAAGGCAGCATGGTGGACCTTTCAGAATGTATTCACCATACAGTAGGCCAATCTGAGCCACCCGGTCATATGGTAAACAAGGCAGCATGGTGGATCTTTCAGAATGTATTCACCATACAGTAGGCCAATCTGAGCCACCCGGTCATATGGTAAACAAGGCAGCATGGTGGATCTTTCAGAATGTATTCACCATACAGTAGGCCTAGCCTATATGTTTCAACTAGTTTTCCTTGGGAAGACAGATACTCCATATATATCTTCATTATTTTATTGTGTTACTATTTTCTTTTCATCTATTTTTTGATTTTCTTACTTTTGAACTGCATTGTTGGTAAAGGGCTCGTAAGTAAGCATTTCATGTCTGCACTTGTTTTATTCGGCACATAATTTGATTTAAAGCCATAGCCTACGCGTTTTCATCATGAGTGCAAACACACTTCTGTGTGTGTGTGTGTGTGTGTGTAATTTAGCGCAGTGTTGCGTGAGTGTCTTGTAGCCAGTCATAGTTGTCAGTTTGTGTTGCTCCCACCGCCACTCATGTAGCTGCTGACTTGTCACATCCAGGGACTGTTACACTCCGCTGCCGTGAATGAGTGTTAGAAGCAAACTTGGGTCCAGTGCCAGGTTGCTGGCACACACTCCAACCCTGCTTACACACTATTTCCCCACATGAACACACACTATAGCTTCTGCTAAGGTCTACCACAGGTTAGATACGGTGATTTTCAGTCCTATACTGCGTTGGCGACATTCAAAAGGGGGGAGGGGCTGTTTTGAGCCGCACATTTTTTGCAAAAAACAAACAAACAAATGTTTTGGCTTGCCTGTATTGCATGTTATTTTGGCATTAATACGTGTCACATATCAGTTTGTAAACATTGTTAAAAAATAAACTTGGGAAAAAACGAGCTCCGACTGGGAAAATACGTTTTAAACGGTCATCCAATTCGGAATTGTAAATCTGGAACTCGGGCCTCTTTTAAGAGCTACGACCTGAAAATCATTGACGTCATCAAGATTCAACCTTGTTTTTATGGTGTTCTTTTACAATTGTCTTGAAAGCACTATAAATCCAGAGAATGCCAGACTTTGATGACTAATTTTGCCCATAAAGCACTGTTGGCCACCTTCCTGTTCAAATGAGAACAGCATAACAAGGTGAGTCAAAAAATGTCTTGTATGCTGCTGCATAAATTATGTAATATGCCAAGGAGATACATTGGGGCAAAAAAGTATTTTGTCAGCCACCAATTGTGCAAGTTCTCCCACTTAAAAAGATGAGAGAGGCCTGTAATTTTCATCATAGGTACACTTCAACTATGACAGACAAAATGAGAAGAAAAAAAATCCAGAAAATCACATTGTAGGATTTTTAATGAATTTATTTGCAAATTATGGTGGAAAATAGGTATTTGGTCACCTACAAACTCCACTATGGCCAAGGCCAAAGAGCTGTCAAAGGACACCAGAAACAAAATTGTAGACCTGCACCAGGCTGGGAAGACTGAATCTGCAATAGGTAAGCAGCTTGGTTTGAAGAAATCAACTGTGGGAGCAATTATTAGGAAATGGAAGACATACAAGACCACTCATCTTTCTAAGTGGGAGAACTTGCACAATTGGTGGCTGACTAAATACTTTCTTGCCCCACTGTATGTATACTGTAGCTAATAAAGTCATACTAAGTTTATGTTGTGTAGTAAGCTGGTAGTAGCCCATGTGCCTCACCCTAATAATTTGGTCTATTTTTCCCTCTTAATTTCGCCTCCTGTTCTGACTTGGTGTACATGTAGCCTACAACCTGTTGTAGAGAAATGTAATCATTGAATATTGTAAGCGCTATCATTGTCTGCTTATATGCCCCCTTCATTTATCCTACGGTTCTGACTTGGTGTACTGGGAGAACACTATAAGAACGACTCATGTTCTGAATTCGGTTGCTGTACATTTCAAAAGTGCTGAACAAATAGTTATATTTACTACATCCGTCCTAGTTCGCTCGTTAATGTCTTAATCGAAATTACGGATGGCCTCTTATCCACTCATCCCCTTATGCCATAGTTTGTACATCTCAATTGCCAGTAGAAACCACATTTTTTTTAAGCAAGTTAGCCATATCAGCTAGGTTTTTTTAAAGGCAGTAAATGAGGTTGATTAAACTGTTTCGTTGCCAGACACGGCTCCGCTGAAAGTCAGGTGTAGCAGTGGTAAGGTGTTGGGACTGCTGTTGGGACAGCTTTATGTAGGCCCTAACAGTTTGTGGGCATCGTTTGTCACCGTTATAGTACAATTAATGTATTGTTTAGTGTTGTGTTGTGTAGTGGCTTTGCTGGCATGCATCCCACTTTTTTTCCTCCCCACCAAGATGTACATGCTAAAATCACCACTGTGTGTATGCATTAGATCAGCTGACTAACCTGATGTAATAATGGTAGCTGCTCTATGGATGTCCTCCACAATGCTTGAATAAGACATTATTTAGTCTGGCTCATCTGTACTTGTCCTTCAGTGCAGTTGTGTTTTTAGCTCACTGCTCATTCCTGTCCTGAAGCCTCTAAAACAGAGGAGGTAAAACGTCCTACCCGTGGCTCAATCTGTCAAGGTTGTGGCACTGGATTTGTTCACAGTCTCACACACACACAGTATGCCACACACACACACACACACTCTGTGCCCACCATCCCCACAGGGCATAAGGAGACCTAATTCTCTACCCTTCATTTGTCTGAGAGCTAAAGTCGTCTCAGGCGTCAGACTGGAACTGACGTGTTAATGTGAGTGGGAACACTCTGGATAGTTAAGGGAACTGTGTGTGTGTGTCCATCCTCATCTATGTTTCTCATATCAGTCTGTGTGAGTTGGATTCATCCTAAAGCACAGTTAGCATTATTTAACACCAAACCCAAACAAATTCATACTGGATGTGATGGTGATGATATTCCCCTCCCAACAGATGGTGGTAAGACAAATAGGCCATTGTAGAAGTATAATCATTCCTCTCCATCAACAGGTGATGATGCTGCTTTGGCACTGCAACTTTATGGAGAGGGTCATTGGCAAGGGCACTGGTGGTCGGCTGGTGTTTGGCCAGGCATGGCAGGACAGGAATGGCAATGAGTAGATTTAACCACAAGAGGGACAACGGCTATGTTTAATTGGACAGACATATTCAGACACACACACACACCTCTTTTTTAAGTGCTACATCATTTGGAAGTCAAGTACCTGTAGTCAATTTTCTCCATTAGTCCTATTGCGTAAGCGGGGATGGTTTTGACACTGGCTCTGAGCTGTCTGAGAGTAGCCGCTGTCTCTACTGGGACTGGACGATCCCTTCACCTTTACCTGCCGCATACGAATGTAGCCCTTCATTACGAGCCGTCTTGACTGTACAGGTTTCTGTGGAGGACAGCAAGCAGGAGTGGTGTGGGGTTGCAGTGGCCAGCTGGTGTGCCTGTAGCAGGGCCCGCTGGATGGATGATCATCATACAACACAACAGCCGGTCCCACCGACCAGGCTGCCACTACACCTGCATTCTGCTGCTGAGGGCAAACTCAACACCAGCCTATTTAGAAATGATTAAAGTAATGCTTTGAAAGAGGGGCTTTTTTTGGAAAGTGTAGCTTAAACATGCAGACCAAGTGGCTGTTTATTTGATGGATTGATTTTCAGGTGGCCTAGAACAGTAGCCCACAAGGAAGTGGATGGATGTTCTGTCTTATACTCCTCATAACCTGCTATGGTCAGGTCAATATCCCACATCGTAGCCATCCTCATGGTTCACTGATTTATGATAATCTCTCCTGTAAACATGTCTTTATTACCCGTGTCGACACTGAGCTTACAAAACATCAGGGACATCTTCCTAATATTGAGTTGCACTCCCTTTTGCGATCAGAAAATGGTCAACTCATCGAGGCATGGACTACAAGGTGTCAAAAGGGTTCCACAGGGATGCTGGCACATATTGACTCCAATGCTTCCCACAGTTGTGTCAAGTTGGCTGGATTTCTTCTGGGTGGTAGACCGTTCTTAATACACCCAGGAAACTGTTGAGCATGGAAAAACCCAGCACTGTTGCAGTTCTTGAACACACGCAAACCAGTGTGCCTGGCACCTACTACCATACCCTGTTCAAAGGCACTTAAATCTTTTGTCTTGCCCATTCACCCCTGAATGGCACATATACACTCTAAAAATGAGGTGTTCAACAAGGGTTCTATGATCCTCAAAGTTTTTTGAGGAACCTTAGGGTTCTTGGCAATACCAGTTGGGCTGTTAGGTTCCTGCAAGAACCCCATAGGAGGTGGTGTTCATTCAGGAACCCCCTTAGTTGGTGGGGGTTCTTACAGGAACCTAACTGCCCAAATGAACATTTTGAATTTGAAAGGACAGCAGGTGCACACACTTATCTGAAAAATGTAAAGATCTCCTCAATTTAAGGTAAGGTTTGTCCCTTGTATGATCTAAATTGACATTGTCTTTTCAGATTTGTACAAATATTTCTAAAACAGAAAATGGACCCAATCCAATGGATATCAATCAACAGAGGTAGTATGTAGGCTATAAGAATATGTTGAAGGCTGGCTGTATTGGGTGCAGATGACTGAACTGCTCACTTCTGTGTCTATGTCGGCAGGTATACAGACAAGGAGGCATACAAAGGTATGTCTATTGGTATGTTATGCAGATCACATGTACCATCCTCCTCCCTTTACCACTTCAATGAATATCCCAGAGGCCTCTACATTACGGACAAGGTATGTGTGTGAAAACCATTATTAAAACATTTTTTTTCATTCACATTCACCATAAAAACCAAGGTATGAATACTGTCGTGTGGATGTTTTGTTAATCATCTGTATAATTACAATTTTTGGATTCACAGACTTAATAACCCTCTCTACACCTCTGATGAATATAACAGGAAACCTGCTCAATCACCATGCACTGCAAAATTGTTCTGGCTGTGGATACAGAGAACATCAACACATTAACAGCAACAGGCCTGAGGATATACCCATTGGACTTGGGGCTCTAATGGGAGTTTATCTCATATTTAGATTTTTTTTAAATTCTGCTTTGCCACTATTAATAAACACTGAGAACAAAAATATTGTGTTATTGTTATCTGTAATATTAATACTAATAACAGGGGAGGGGAAGTAGTTAAATGTACCCCAAAAGGTTCTTCAAAAGGTTCTTTGAGTATCCATTAAAAGGGATTCTTTGAAGAACCCTTTTAAAGGGTTCTTTGAAAGACTTATAGGGGTTCCCCCACATTTTCAATTTGAGGAACCCCTAAACGATACTCCAGGAATCTTTTGTTTTTATTAATAAAAATATGCATCAGATAATAGTTTAGTTCTCAGTGTTTATTATGATTTTAGTGGCAAAGCAGAATAAAAACTTAAAATATCAGATTAACTCCCATTAGATCCCCAAGTCCAATAGGTATATCCTCTGGCCCGTTGATGTTGATGTATCCATCTCCAGAATGAATTTGCAGTGCATGGTGATTGAGCAGATGTCCTGTTATATTCATCAGAGGGGGTGGCAGTGGGGCGGCAGTGTAGCCTAGTGGTTAGAGCATTGGACTAGTAACCGAAAGGTTGCAAGTTCAAATCCCCGAGCTGACAAGGTACAAAATCTGTCGTTCTGCCCCTGAACAGGCAGTTAACCCACTGTTCCTAGGCCGTCATTGAAAATAAGAATTTGTTTTTAACTGACTTGCCTGGTTAAATTAAGGTAAAAAAAAAAGTGTAGGGAGGGTGAAGTCTGTGAATCCAAAAATTGTAATTATACAGATGATTAACAAAACATGCACATGACAGTATTCATACCTTGGATTTTGTTCAGATATTGTTCAGATACCTGCTGACACAGACACAGAAGTGAGCCCTTCAGTCATCTGCACCCAAGACAACATATTCTCATATCCTACATATTCATACTTCTTAGTTGATTGATATCCATTGGATTGTGTCCATTTTCTGTTTTAGAAAGATTTGCACAAATATCATCCTGCTGTCCTTTTCAAAATCCATATGTTTCAGTTGGGCAGAACCCCCACCAACTAAGGAGTTTCCTCTTATTAGGTTCTTGGAACAACCTTTTTGGGGCAAATTTCAGTACCAAGAACCCTTAGGTGCTTCGAAGAACTTTGATGATCTGAGAAGAACCCTTGTTGAACCCCAAATGTTTTGTGTGTATAATAACGCGCTTGGCAGGGTAAGAGTCAGTGACCTCGAGCTCGGGGACAGACAATGTCTTTGTTTTCTCATCTCTCCCACTCAGACTGACAGGACACGGGCATGTCCCTCTCTCTCTATTAGCGCGTCCCCGCCTGGCCCGTCCTAGACAATCATTAGTTTATTATTGGCCTAGTCTAAAGATAAAGGTCATGTCGGTGCCATAGCAATCGGCTGAAACAGTATGCTGCGCGCTATTGATTTTCGGTCTAGGTTGTGCAAATGAATCTCTCCAGCTCCGGGAAGGACCGTACTGCTCCGTGCGCATGCGTCAAGAGGAGGCTTCTCATTTCGCTGGCTGCTTTATAGTCAGTCCCCGCAGCCCACAGTAGGCAAGACAGTCGCTGACTGTCTGTCTAGCGGAACGGATATGGCTCCCTACTCACCCCGGCTTTTTCCCAGACCCAAGCGTCTTGTTGCCAGGCGAGGGCCGACATGACAGTACACGGTCGAGAGAAGACCCCTGGCCCGCTCCGCCTGTCGGTCCCGTTAGAAGCAGGGAGAGGAGCAGGTCGATATGCGGTGCTGCTGGCTCTGTGCGCGCTGTGCTACAGCAACTCTCTGCACGGGGAGTTCGTGCACGACGATGTATGGGCTATCAGCAATAACCCCGACGTCCGGCCCGGGTCCAGCCTGCAGAACATCTTCACCAACGACTTTTGGGGCAAGAGGATGGCGGATAACACGAGTCACAAGTCCTACAGACCGTTATGCATCCTCACCTTCAAGTAAGTTCTCACTCTCCCCTATAGCTCTCTGTGGTCTTCCCAGCATCGGTTGCAAAGTCTCTGTAGTTAACTTGAACAGCTTGGTCTCGGGCTTGAATGAGAAACAATGTTGTTGAAGTTGGTGGCAACGTCCATAAATGCGCTTGCCTCGTCAGCTATCCAACTTGTGATCCGATACAATTAATACCATGTATCGGGTTATCCGAAATAGGCTAACGTCATAGACTCGTCTACTGTAGGTTTCTTCATGCTTTGAGCTGGGTTGAGCTTTGGTCGATCGCCAGCGGCTATGAAGGACGCACCTCTGCACCTACCATCACCAAACATGTACGTAGCCTATAATGGGTTATAATCAGAATGATACGGCGGTCAGGTTGCGCAGTTAGCTAAACTTGCTGAAGCGTGCCATGAACACTGCACACTCGCAAGAAAACACGATTTTATTTGTGCTCCTTCATCTTAGAATATGTTAGAGAAATGCAACGTGAAACATTTTCAAATATCCTAGAGTCAAATACAGCTGGACCTGACAGATGTTGACCGTTTTTTGCCTACACACTTGTTGCTTCTGTGGAGTCCCTGAATTCGCTCTCAACGTTCACTTCAATGTATTTTTGGCGGATATGTTTGACGCTGCAGAACATTGATCGGTCACATTTTGGGATATTAGTGTTGAATGTTGTCGTTCAAGGGAACTTTTCCAGCCAGTGTCAATTTAATCTCCGGGCACACACACTGGAGAGGACGTGTCACAGGCAGCGCAATGGGACGCCGGAGGGGTCTGGCTCTCGGCGCAAGCATTAGTCAACCAGAAACATTAATAGTTTACAGATTTCACAGATTGATGAAAAACACACTACAGACTATTTGAAAGATGTGTTGATATGAAAACTACAAAAAATAATAATTGACAGAACTGTAGGCTCTGTTTCTATCTAGCACACATAGGATAGATATTTAACTAGGCAAGTCAGTTAAGAACTAATTCTTATTTACAATGATGGCCTAACCCTAACCCGGCCGGCTGTGATACAGCCTGGAATTGAACCAGGGTCTGTAGTGACGCCTTTAGCACCGCTGCGCCACTCGGTTGCCCAAAAGAGGGGGAAGTGAAGTGTTATAATAATAGACATGTCCAGCAGGTCTGTATGTAATCAATGAGGACACAAAGTGCTTGGATTTCTTCAGCAGGCAGTAAAGTTGAAATATAGACAATAGATATGAAAAGACTGGAATACTAATATGAAGCGTCAGGCGGTAGACAACCAATGGGATTAACCCATTCTCTGCCTGGTAAAGCTTTGTGCTTTTTCTTTGCACAGGGCTGTGGATACACACACACACACACACACACACCATCCTATGTATGGGACCTATCTATTCTAATACTTTGATTGCTTAGTAAGACATCATCTCCACTGTCACACTGTCACCTGAACCGTTTGACAACCGTGTGCTGCTCCTCCCCGACACCGCACGATGCGCCAGAAAAGTAATGTCAAATAAGTGTTTCTTTCTCTGCGCTACATTCCTCAGTGTTGAGCGTAGGTATCAGCATCCTCTTTGGAAAGGGCACATTCAGAGCTGAAGACGTGTGATGCTGATTATGACAACAGAGAGGTTGTCAGCTGCTGTGTGTGTGCTGAATACTTAGTGCACTGGTTAAGGGGGAGAGGGAAGGCTGATGTGCTGATGCTTTGAATGGGTTTCTCTCTTTTGAGGCGATGGATGGAGCATCTGGTTGTGTAGCGCTCTCCTTCTGGTTCTGCAGTTGGTTACCCACACACTGCTGCCAAGCCAAGCAGCTGAATCTCTATCTACACATAGCCCCAAAGCCGGCCAGATGCATTCTCTGTGGTGTGTACGCTCACGCACAGGCACAAGCTACTCCTGCGTGTCTGTCTGTCTCAAGTCTGTAGTCTAATACTTTGTGACGGCACAGAGAGAAGGGAGGAGAGGAGTTGTCAGTGTCTCTGACACTACAGTACCTTGTCTGGTCTCCTCTGTATGTTCTTTAAATTCAGACTAAATTGGGCAAATCTGACTCACATTTACATGTATGCTTCATTATTATGGGAGAAGGGCCTATTCATCACATGTGGGGCAGCAGGGTAGCCTAGTGGTTAGAGCATTGGACTAGTAACCGAAAGGTTGCAAGTTCAAACCCCCGAGCTGACAAGGTACAAATCTGTCGTTCTGCCCCTGAACAGGCAGTTAACCCACTGTTCCTAGGCCGTCATTAAAAATAAGAATTTGTTCTTAACTGACTTGCCTAGTAAAATAAAGGTAAAATAAAAATAAAATAAAATGCACAGTATATGGAACATATGGACACAGACACACGTCCTTGAAGATCTGCTAGGTATATCTGTCATTTCAAAAACGCGGAGACTCACACCTCACACACACACTGACACACGCACACATACACACCTGTGCATGTGGGGGCTCTGTGCTCAGTATAGCGGTGTGTTTCTGTGTCCGTGATCACTGTTGGGCC
Organism: Oncorhynchus masou masou; assembly: GCF_036934945.1. Lineage (NCBI taxonomy): Eukaryota > Metazoa > Chordata > Actinopteri > Salmoniformes > Salmonidae > Oncorhynchus > Oncorhynchus masou. Next base: position 14,677,700 of record NC_088237.1, read on the forward strand.
TCTGAGACGGTCCTCAAGGTGAAGGACACACACCCCTGAAGCACTCTAATGTAGCCTACTAATGGAACAATGGCTTTGGGGAGAGGGGACCAGGGGCGAGGAGGGGGACCATAGGAGGTAGAGAAAGGAGGGAGTGAATGGGATGAAAAGAGAGGGGGAGAGAATGACAGAAAAACAGGCTATGAGATCAAGTCACAGCTTACGGTCCAGAATCACATATAAACATGGTACAACAATGTAAAGGCGCTTGTCGTAACCTGCTGAAGCCTCTGTCATATCCCTTGTCCCCTCCAGCACAGCCAGGCTGCCTGGGGACAGTTACTGTGTGCTTTGGGAGCTGGACACCTGTCTGTTTCTGCATTGACCAGTGTGACCACTCTACCTGCACGGCTCAACACTTCTATCACAATACAGGGACTATAGTGCTGTAGCATGACACCTGTACAGTGGTGGGCCTAGAGTTTTTCTTTCTGGTCATGGGATGTGGTGTGGAAAACCTCCAGATCCTAGTCGTAGGCTATAAGACAGGCCTTGTTTTTCCTGGTCAGATCACATTGCCAGGAAATTGTCCGCTGTCCAGTCTCTGGTCTCTAATTGAAATGCATTGGTCTTAATAACAGAGTGCACATCCGCCATGACTCACTGAGAAGGCCTATAACGAGATCACATCAGAGGGCCGGCTTACACATGTTAATACCCTCTCCTCGGGGCATGCTACAACATCCACTATGTCTGATCCATGATGTAACACAGGAAATAGGAGGGGTGGAGCCTGCTTTTCATCATCACTTAATGGATTGGACGATGGCTTTTATGAGGCATCCCCATTATCGCTTATGTATGACAATCAGCTCGACGGTCTTTCCCCCATTAAAACCCATGTTATGTTCTCTTCAGATTCCCTTCTGTCTAGTTAAGTTCTGTTTTCAGATTCTCCAATTCTTTCATCCTGGAAATGTATGGGTTTCTTCAGTATTAGGAGTCAGACTATGCAGGCGGTTTAATGATGAGAGAAACAGGCTGTTTTACAGAGATGGTGTAGTGCTGTAATTGAATTCATAATGGAGGTTTGGGTTTGGGATTCTTCTCTACTCTGAGACGGGGGAGGAATCGCTTAATATATGAGGGCATATTTACAATCTCACGTAGAAATGCTTTTATGTAACCTGAACTAATGGTTTTCGGTACCTGTGTGTGTAATGGAGATTTTACTATTGTGTTATAACTGTGTGTGGGTAGGGGAAAAATGTCATTTGAATAGACTAATATATGCAGATATAAGATACTAATATATGCAGATATTATATTTTATATAAAGATTCCAAATGGCTTATCTCAGCCTTATTACACCATCAAAAAGCTGGTAATTAAGGGAAGGGAATGTCCTCAACCAAAATGAATTGAATTGTATTCAATTCATGTAATTACCTTAAGTTTAGATACCCGTCCTGAATTTAATTGACTGAGGTCGAATGGAATTGACCCCAGCCGGGATTGGACTGTAGTCATTGGTGATGGTGGCAACTGTAAAGGAGGGTCACAGTTCCCGACACAGTGTGGCTGTGAAACATTAGCAGCGAATGTTTCATATCCTGCAGTTTTAGTTTGAATAAGTCTCTTTTCTCTCTAATTATGATGGTAAAATGGTGATTACAATCTTTCTCTCTCTCTCTCTCTCTCTCTCTCTCTCAGATTGAACATCCTCTTGGGTGGAATGACTCCTCTCTACTTCCATGTGGTCAACGTGTGTCTTCACTGTGCCGTGACCTGTCTGCTCATGCACACGTGTGATCGTTGCGTGTTCGATGACCCCCGTCTGGCCTTCCTCACCGCCCTCCTCTTCGCTGTGCACCCCATACACACTGAGGCTGTGAGTATGCACACACACACACACACACACACACACACACACACACACACACACACACACACACACACACACACACACACACACACACACACACACACACACACACACACACACACACACACACACACACACACACACACAACCCCCTCTAGCAGACATGCTTCTTCTCAATGACTCCTCCCTCACGTGTAAGACCAATGACATGCATTCCTTCACATACTGTAGAGTAGCACTACTTTGTGACACATGCAGTCCTCCTCTGACGTGGTAATCTGTGACTGTGTCTTGACATGTGAGACAGGCTCAGGGCTCTCACTCACTCATCTCGCTACTGGGGGAATCCGGTCCCTGTTCAATACGTCTGGAAAAGGCAACCTTCCCGCTTTCATATTGCAGTTCCAGCTCCGTGAATTTAGCCTTGAATGTTTCAAAAGTAGCGAGGCAATTTTTACAATTTGGGAAATGGATGCACATCCTGTGTGGAGGCGAATCAGAATTCATTCTCACAGGTGAAAGAAGAAGAAAGACCGATGTGCTAAAGTTAGAGAGAGAGAGAGAGAGAGACAGAGAGTGAGTGAGAGATGAAAAGGGCGAAAGAGAAAAATGTGGAGAGAGCGAGAGAGAGAGACTACTCCCAGTCTGTGTCTAGCATCCCAACCAGCCTTAGTCTCTCTAGTGTTAACCCTACAGTTCCCTTCATCCTTCCATCTGGCCCCAGGGCCAGCTTCAGCCCAGGCTTCATCGCCCAACCTTCTCCCTTAACCATAAGCTAATCACGGACCAACCTCCAGCTCATAACCCCTGTCCACAGCCACTCGAATGAGTCTTTAGCTTCCTAGCTCATACCAGCACTAGCCTCCATAGCGTAGTTTTTCAGGAGCTTCAGTCCCAGCCCCATTTCCACCCAGTGTCAGTCTTCCAGGCAGTCATGCAGTAAGTAGTCAGTCATTCTGAGGGCTGGGGCTGATGCCGGGGCTGTGTAGTGGCAGGTCTTTGGCAGTGCTGTGTCTCTGCAGTGAGTGACTGTGCCAGAGTCTGATGAACTCAGTGCAGTAAACCGGTTATGTTATTAGCCAGGGTACCAGCTGGAGTTCACTTCACTTATACTGATGAGGAAGGACACACACATACACACACACACACGCACACACACACAAACACCACAATAAGACAGAGATTAAAAAGTGATCTATCCCTCATCCACCCTCTCCGTGAAGCTCCTGGCATCACACAGTCCCTGTCTCCGTATCCAATATGGCCGCCATAAAGATGCAGTCATTCAGTTCTCCAGCCAGTGAATGGAGGTGCTGTTCAAGGCTGAAATCCCTCTATTCATCCCACTCTCCTCTCCTCTCTTCTCAATGGCGACTGCTGAGACAGACTGGTCAGGTCATGTGGAGATCCCACTGACCGTCTGTGTGTCTCACTGTCCACTTAGGCACAAACATGTTTGGCATGGCGAAGTAGATGTTGAGTGTGTTGGCTGTAGGGAAAAGACAGGCCAGACAGTGGTGAGGGACGCCATACTATAGATAGAATAATTTTTCTCCTGATTTCATGTTATTGAGAAAATACTTATTTTGCTGACGAGAGAGAGAGAGAGAGAGAGAGAGAGAGAGAGAGAGAGAGAGAGAGAGAGAGAGAGAGAGAGAGAGAGAGAGAGAGAGAGAGAGAGAGAGAGACACAGAGAGAGAGAGACACAGAGAGAGAGAGACACAGAGAGAGAGACACAGAGAGAGAGACACAGAGAGAGAGAGAGAGAGAGAGAGAGAGAGAGAGACAGAGACAGAGACAGAGACAGAGACAGAGACAGAGAGAGAGACAGAGACAGAGATTCTACTCCATGTGTAGGTTTTGGAGTGGGGAAGCTGCAGCTGTATTCAAATTCCTGCAAAATGATGTAATTGGCTAGAATGAGGTAGTCTGTGTTTGTGTGTGTGTGTTTGTGCCAGTGAAGAGAACCCAGTGTGTGTGGAGCAGACCAGGCCAGGAGACAGCAGTGGAGAGGTGGGAGAGCCATACTTACTATTACAGCAGCTCTGGTCAACACAATAGCTATTATTGAAACACCTTTGTGTCCGTTTGAGACAGATCAGTGTATCACTGTCACCATTGTCAGATGTACCGTATATCTCTCGGTTTATGGACATGTTTGGTGCTGGGTTAAATAAGAGTAGTATGGTACTGACTAGCGTCCTGCCCTGGGGGTGTACTTGTACATCAAGCTGCCTCACGCTACAGAAACAGGATGGGCTCAGGCTGTTCTGGCTAGGACAAGGCTAATTACTGACTACTGTAGTAGGGATGTGTGGTGTCATGACATTGCCCTCTTTGGGTACAGCAAGCCCTACCCCCCTCTCCCTGTCTCCTACACCCAGGCTGCTGTGGTCAGCGAGAGGTCGTAAATTCCTGGAGGAGATTATCTCCTCATGACCACAGTATAGAGATAGAGTGAATTTTCATAGAGAACAAAGACATTTCTTCCACCTCACAGAACTTGAGGTTCGAAAAACATTTATGTTCTGGAGAAGGTATAAAAGATCGGTGAAGAATCCAGCTACGAACTGGTCCGTTTGGTACAATTTTGTGAAACTCATGGGTTGGAGACTTTTATCTCCCTCACCCACTTCAAACATCTGATATCTGAGCAGCTAACCGATCGCTGCAGCTGTACATAGTCTTATCGGTGAATAGCCCACCCAATTTTACCTACCTCATCTCCATACTGTTTTTATTTATTTACTTTTCTGCTCTTTTGCACATCCATATCTCTACCTGTACATGACCATCTGATCATTTATCACTCCAGTGTTAATCTGCAAAATTGTAATTATTTGCCTACCTCCTTATGCCTTTTGCACACAATGTATATAGACTCCCTTTTTTTCTACTGTGTTATTGACTTGTTAATTGTTTACTCCATGTGTAACTCTGTGTTGTCTGTTCACACATACTATGCTTTATCTTGGCCAGGTCGCAGTTGCAAATGAGAACTTGTTCTCAACTAGCCTACCTGGTTAAATGAAGGTGAAATAAAAAAATAAAAATGGGAGACAATACGGCCACATTACCATAACACTGTTTATATAATAGCCTCAGATGAGGTTTACATCTAATTGTTGTATAAGATGAATGAGTTTGGATGATACTGTTTGTGGAATTGTGTAATGTGATTTTGGACTGTTTAATGAAGGAAATTCCAATTCCCTTTGGAGTTTAACTAAATCAGAGGACCGCCCACGAGCACAGTTATGGTCAGGCATCCTGGGACAGGCCTTTTTCTGCTCTCCCGAATAAAACCCCCACTTTGAGAATTTCTCAACAGACCATGTTTCCTTCAATTACGAGAGGACAAAGGTTGCAGACCAGCTTACCTCTATAACGAGAGGGCCAAGGTTTGAGTAGATGGCTGAATCTTTTAACCATACCACGTGGTTAAACTCTTAGACTATCGATACCGACAGAATAAGAACAAGTCTTTGATATTAATTACTAGTCTGCAGCTAGGAATTCGGTATCATTGAACGCAAAGACCAACAACCGCCGAAACATCTATCCATAACAACATGAATGAATGTCAGTCTGAACTATCCATTCTGACCACGACAGAGAGAGAGAGAGAGGAAGGACGCTCTCCAACAGAAACAAACTTTTCAACAGAGCCCCCGACGACACACTGAGCGTAAATATATATATTGATTGCAATTGTTCCCGAATGAGTGAGCGTTCATGTGCACAGGATTAGCATTTCAATTGTTATAATTATCAACTGTGCGTTGTCTTAACTCAGTCGACCCCCACTTCCCTTTTGTCCAACAAGCCGCCATGCCGGTTTAGCCCACTAGGGCACATTCCCCTATCATTTCTTGTAACCATATTTACTTTGTTTGTTTGTGTGTGCACTTCTGTGATTGTTTAGTTAGTTAATAAATGATTTTAAGACAACTGATGTATGGATGACTCATAGTGAAGACTGCGTTCGTGCAGATAACCAACAATTTACGACGTTGGAATGAGACTAACGTGAGGTAAAGAATAATTCATTAATCAGAAGACTATTGATCAGATATGAAAATATCTGAAAAGTTATATTAGGAAAATTATAATCTGAATATTTTCCTTGGTTCCCCGACTTCCTTTTTAATTACAGTTACATGATTATTCAGTTTAATCGCGTAATACTAATTACAGAGAATCTTTGATATAAACTAAAAGTCTTCATTTAATGATAGTAAAGACACGACAGTAGTGAGGTAGTACTTTACTGTAGTAGAGGTGTGTGGTAAGGTAGTACTTTACTGTAGTAGAGGTGTGTGGTAAGGTAGTACTTTACTGTAGTAGAGGTGTGTGGTAGGGTAGTACTTTACTGTAGTAGAGGTGTGTGGTAGGGTAGTACTTTACTGTAGTAGGGGTGTGTGGTGAGGTAGTACTTTACTGTAGTAGAGGTGTGTGGTAGGGTAGTACTTTACTCTAGTAGAGGTGTGTGGTAGGGTAGTACTTTACTGTAGTAGAGGTGTGTGGTAGGGTAGTACTTTACTGTAGTAGGGGTGTGTGGTAGGGTAGTACTTTACTGTAGTAGGGGTGTGTGGTAAGTTAGAGTACTTTACTGTAGTAGGGGTGTGTGGTAAGGTAGTACTTTACTGTAGTAGAGGTGTGTGGTGAGGTAGTACTTTACTCTAGTAGAGGTGTGTGGTAGGGTAGTACTTTACTGTAGTAGAGGTGTGTGGTAGGGTAGTACTTTACTATAGTAGAGGTGTGTGGTAGGGTAGTACTTTACTGTAGTAGGGGTGTGTGGTGAGGTAGTACTTTACTGTAGTAGGGGTGTGTGGTAGGGTAGTACTTTACTGTAGTAGGGGTGTGTGGTAGGGTAGTACTTTACTCTAGTAGAGGTGTGTGGTAGGGTAGTACTTTACTGTAGTAGGGGTGTGTGGTAGGGTAGTACTTTACTGTAGTAGGGGTGTGTGGTAGGGTAGTACTTTACTGTAGTAGGGGTGTGTGGTAGGGTAGTACTTTACTGTAGTAGAGCTGTATGGTAAGGTAGTACTTTACTGTAGTAGAGCTGTATGGTAAGGTAGTACTTTACTATAGTAGAGGTGTGTGGTAGGGTAGTACTTTACTGTAGTAGAGCTGTGTGATAAGGTAGTACTTTACTGTAGTAGGGGTGTGTGGTAGGGTAGTACTTTACTGTAGTAGAGCTGTGTGGTAAGGTAGTACTTTACTATAGTAGAGGTGTGTGGTAGGGTAGTACTTTACTGTAGTAGAGCTGTGTGGTAAGGTAGTACTTTACTGTAGTAGAGCTGTGTGGTAAGGTAGTACTTTACTATAGTAGAGGTGTGTGGTAGGGTAGTAGTTTACTGTAGTAGGGGTGTGTGGTAAGGTAGTAATTTACTGTAGTAGAGGTGTGTGCGATCAGGATAGAGTACTCAAATCCCCAGTTCCAGTCATGAGGAACCCTCTCGCCTCACGACATGCCTTATGAGAGAGCGAGAGAGAGAGAGCTAATACACACACACACATACACACACACACACTGTAAATCAGTACCAAATGTCCCATTAGACAATTCCAGGGGGCAGGGTGTGTCTTTAAAGCACATTCTATTAGAAACAGCTGCAGCCCTAGAAGGGTGTGGCTCAGAATGTTCTAGAATGTGTGTTTCTCACTGCGCGCACACACACACACACAGCTGATACTCCATGGGGTAGGACATTAAAGGTCTGATTTAGATATTTTAAGTGAGTGTTAAGGCTGGAAGTGTTTTTGAGTTGAGATACTGTATACTGTTAAAGAATGTGTGTTGTGTGTGTGTGTACCGAGAACACTGCTGAGTCACCTTCAGTCACAGTGGGAGGCAGGGACGGATGGAGGAAGATGAAAGGAGAGAAATAACAGAGTTGAAGGATGAAGGGCGATTGGATGAGGGGTGGGAGAGAAGAGAGAGAAGAGCGAAGACAGGGAAGGGTGGAAGAATCTCGTCTTCCTCCTCATGAATTAAATATATAAGATACGGGGCTCCTCCCCCTGCTTTACTGATGAGCTTCTAAAGCAGGAAAAGGAAATGCCAACAGTTACTGTAGTTCATTTTTGTTTATTTAGAAAAATACGAAGTGTTTGTATTCCTGATTCCATATATGGTCATGAGTCAAATAATGCTTAATGAGAGCATCATCAGGAGTAATAGCAACACTTTGTATTTTCTTAAATGCAAACCGACGATTACTCAACAACAACACTCAAATAAGTGCAATATGCATGTGAAATGAGTTATGAGTGCAATATGCATGTGAAATGAGTTATGAGTTATGTAAACATGGCTCAGACATATTACGCTATAACATTTTCTTACAAAAATAAAAATATGCTCTCTTGTGTGACTCTCATCAAGGAGGTGTGTCTACTTCTCATTTCCCACAAGCTATGTTTCTATTAACTTGTCCTGTTATTTTGATTTTCTATGAAATTTAGAACGTTTGCATAGAAAATGGATGCGACTATTTATTTTACCAGGTAAGTTGATTGAGGACACGTTTTCATTGGCAGCAACAACCTGGGGAATAGTTACAGGGGAGAGGAGGGGGATGAATAAGCCAATAGTAAACTAGAGATTATTATGTGACTTTGAGGGTCAGATTGGGAAGGTTTAGTCAGGACACTGGGGTTAACACACCTACTTTTACAATAAGTGTCATGGGTTCTTTAATGACCTCAGAGAGTCAGGACATCCGTTTAAAGTCCCATCCGAAAGACTGAACCCTACACAGGGCAATGTCCCCAATCACTGCCCTGGGGCATTGGAATATTTTTAGACCAGAGGAAAGAGTGCCTCCTACTGGCCATCCAACACCACTTCCCGCAGCATCTGGTCTCCCATCCAGGGACTGACCAGAACCAACCCTGCTTAGCTTCAGAAGCAAGCCAGCAGTGGTATGCAGGGTGGTATGCTGCTGACTATTGCTTGCTGGGGTGCATTTCCATTGAACTATCTTGTGTCGATTTAAAAACAGGTGGACGTGAAGATGCCACAGCAACAAACAAACAAAAAAACTTTTTGCAAAAACCTACAATGTCGAATAAAATGTTTGTGGTTGAAGAGTTTCCGCTACCCATTAAGTCACATTGCGCAGGAATAAAAATATAATTAAATGTAGAGTGGAGCTTATAGTTACGTGATGACCTTATATGTACCTTCAAAGGTATTCGCCAATCATAATTGATAAAAAAAGAATAATAATAACTTCCATCATCATTTTATCACAAAGAAAGTTCGACAAAATAAACACCCTCCCTTGTCAAATGGGTCAAAATGTTGTCGATCTTTTGAAAATGTCTCCTATATCAGCTGTTTCCATTACACGTGTCGCAATGTCATAGCTTTTGTCGAATAAACCTGAGCCAATGGAAACCTGTTAAGTATCTCTCTGTAGCCCTGGAGGTCCATTCATCTGCAGTAAGCGCAACACAGGGTCATTGGCCAATTCATTCACAATTTTGGCTTCAGCTTGCTTATATAGAGCGGATACTACCTGTTTTCTGAAATGGGGGCGAGAGGTGGAAGTGTGTTGGCAGCTGCATAGGCTATTCTCGTTGAGCAGTGGTGACATGCTCCCTCTCTCCATTGCCATTGTAATCTACTGGGAAGCCCTAATTTTCCCTAACTGGAGATTTAAATGATGATGGAGTATCCTGGTTTAACGACTCCACCACTCGCCATCGCACAGAATGAGTTCCGGGCTGTTATAGTGATTGCAATGTGCACATAGGCTCTAGTTTTCTATGTATTCATTTGGATTCACAGTGCAGATCGAACCGAGGTCCCTGTACCCTTACACACACACACACACACACACACACACACACACACACACACACACACACACACACACACACACACACACACACACACACACACACACACACACACACACACACACACACACACACACACAGTGACATGTTGGCTGTTTTGCCAGTTTGATGAAAAGGTTCTGGGACCGACTGTTATATTTACAGACTCTCTGGAGGGTGGCAATCAATCTACTCCTTCCCGTCCTCTTCATCTATTGCTATCCCACTGCTCTCTCCTCCTTACCCCTCCCTCTCTCCATCCCCCTGTCTTCCTATCCTGGAGGTTTTGAGATTTATGATCTCACAGCTCCTATCTGACCTTGTTCATCTCTGAGTCTGACTTTTTCTCTCTCTCTCTCTCGCTCTCTCGCTCTCTCGCTCTTTCTCTGTCTCGGTCTGTGCTTTTTTTTCGGTCTGTGTTTTTTTGGTTGTTGTCTGGACTAACTACCTCACAGCAGCAGAGACTTAAAAACTGCAGACCTCACTGGAACTTAGCGTACCTCAGACCCAAACAGAACTGTAACACAACCTAACATCACCAGCTAACATATCACACCTTAAGTATTGCCACCTAACTAAGTCTCTCTCTCTTGGAAAAGATGCTCAAACATCAGTTCACTTTGTGGTAAATATACAGAAATGACTGTCTCATCTCCAACCTGCCCTGAACTGTCTCTGGACCTCTGCTGACAGAATGTACCATAACACAGTGTTATGTAACAGAGTTACAGTGCCTTAGGCGACTTACAGCTGTAATTGCAGCAAAAGGTGGCGCTACAAAGTATTAACTTAAGGGGGCTGAATAATTTTGCACGCCCAACTTTTCAGTTTTTGATTTGTTAAAAAAGTTTGAAATATCCAATAAATGTCGTTCCACTTCATGATTGTGTCCCACTTGTTGTTGAGTCTTTACAAAAAAATACAGTTTTATATCTTTATGTTTGAAGCCTTAAATGTGGCAAAAAGTCGCAATGTTCAAGGGGGCCGAATACTTTCGCAAGGCACTGTATGTGTCTCAGTGTAACCTAGTAACCTGGCCTTTCTCTCACGTCACCCCGCTCCTCCGCTCTCTCCACTGGCTTCCAGTTGAAGCTCGCATCCGCTACAAGACCATGGTGCTTGCCTTGTGAGGGGAACGGCACTGAGGCTCTGATCAGGCCCTACACCCAAACAAGGGCACTGCGTTCATCCACCTCTGGCCTGCTCGCCTCCCTACCACTGAGGAAGTACAGTTCCCGCAGCCCAGTCAAAACTGTTCGCTGCTCTGGCCCCCCAATGGTGGAACAAACTCCCTCACGACGCCAGGACAGCGGAGTCAATCACCACCTTCCGGAGACACCTGAAACCCCACCTCTTTAAGGAATACCTAGGATAGGATAAAGTAATCCTTCTCACCCCCCTTAAATGATTTAGATGCACTATTGTAAAGTGGCTGTTCCACTGGATGTCATAAGGTGAATTCACCAATTTGTAAGTCGCTCTGGATAAGAGCGTCTGCCAAATGACTTAAATGTAAATGTAAATGCAACAAAATAGACTTCCCTATGGACACCCACTCTACTCTGTCACTAGTCTACAGGTTGCCCGGGTCACCTGAGCCACAGGACTAATGTAAACTCTGTTTGTGTATGTTTCAGGTGTCTGGTATCGTGGGCAGGGCGGATGTCTTGGCCTGCATGCTGTTCCTCCTGGCCTTTCTCTCCTATGTTAGGTAAGAAAACCCTAACACTCTCTCGCTCTCTCGCTCTCTCCCTGTCACTACTCTGGGGGGTGGATTGTGTAGTTTTTAAAAAACATTTTCTCTTTACTTAATAGCACTCCCTCCTCCCCCTTCTCTCTGTCTCTCTCTCTCTCTCTCTCTCTCTCTCTCTCTCTCTCTCTCTCTCTCTCTCCAGGAGTGTGGGTGTGTGTGGTTCTGGTTCTGCAGACTCTCTGCCCTCCACGGTGTCTGTGTGGGCGCTGGGTGCCAGCCTGCTGCTGGGCACCTGTGCCATGCTGGTTAAGGAGACGGGCATCACCGTCTTCGGGGTGTGTGTGCTCTACGACGCCCTGGTGCTCTGCCGCAAGCCCCTCCTCTTGTAAGTCCACTGTGTGTGTGTGTGTGTGTGTGTGTGTCTGTGAGTGGGTGTGTTAAGATGGCTTGATTGCCTAAGAAGCCCTTTGTCACTGCTGTCAGCTTGTGTGTGTATGAGCTGGTTATATGTAATTAGCTGTATGTGTGTGTTGGAAAGAAACACATCTTTGCGTGTGTGTGCACACTCCACCCAGGTCATTTCAGTATTCCTACAGACCAGAGTTCCTGTTATTCTCTCCTAACTGTTGACTGTTCTCCTAAAAGCACGGTTGGACCAGCCAGTTAAGTTGGTGCATCAGCCATCTATCAAGACAGAATAACACATGTGTACAGTAACAGCATGACCAAATGTTGGTATGGGAATGTCCTGGTTTCTGCCTCTCTGGGGTGTATATTACAGAGGATTGTAAACACAGGATCAGACAAAGGGAGAGACGGGTGAAAACTACTGCTACGTAGACAGCTTTGTGTGTGTGTGTGTGTGTGTGTGTGTGTGTGTGTGTGTGTGTGTGTGTGTGTGTGTGTGTGTGTGTGTGTGTGTGTGTGTGTGTGTGTGTGTGTGTGTGTGTAGTCCACCCTGCCAAAGCCAGGTCCTGATGTTTTGGGGGCCTCCACCCCATGCAGTGTTGGAATGTGCTGGAGTTAGTGGGCTGGCGTCTGATAACACATTAAAGGGTTTAACAGTGAGGGGTGTGTGTGTATTACGGGGTTATGTTAGGGTAACTGCCCCAGGCATCTGTCATTGAGTCGTGTGGCTGTGGGACTTGAGTGTGTCTGGGTGTGTGTGCGTCACTATCCATGTTTTTCTCTGTGTGTAAATGTGTCCCTTTAGTAGTTGGATGTTTTTCTTTGTGTTTGCTCATCACACCCCGTCCTGCCAGGAATCTACCCTTGGCATCGTGTCTCTCTAAGCCATGTCCTGTGTCTTGTTTATGTCTTCCTCTGGATGGACACCTCTTAATATGACAGTGGAGAGCTCAAACTGTGTGTGTTTGCGAGTGCTACCACGGAGCAGGCTGACAGACAGCCCTGGACTACAGGCCTCTCATAGAGACTCACTGCTAAGCTTCTGTAATAGCCTTCCGTATTGTTGTAGTATTACAACAGCTGTGCTGGTCTGATAGTGAATGAGTGCACCACTAACCCCTACTGTGGGCTGATGAATGGTGTACAGCGCTACTGCTGCTACTTACTTGTGGCTTTGCTTTTTCTCCCTGCTGCTCTGGACTATTGTTCTGTTCCCAACACACACACACACACACACACACACACACACACACACACACACACACACACACACACACACACACACACACACACACACACACCCGAACAGCCGTGTTGGCCTGCTGCCAGGCCTGGCTGTGTGTTTACATGGCACAGCAACATGCCTCTGCGTCTCCAGCCAGAAAACACACACAAACTGCACACACAACTTCAATTCCCTCCAGCCACCAGAGAACGCCCTGAGTTATGTCCACAATCAGGCACCATGTCTGGGCCACAACCCTGATCTCTGCTCCCTGTCCTCAGCCACCAAAACTGCTCCTGGCCCACAGTCTTCTCTTCGTCCCCTCTTTCATGTGTGGAGCTCCATACCTCCAACCACCGGCACTGCAGCCTTGAGTCATACCGCAAACCAAGCACTGATGCTGGGCTTGAACTCTCTCTCATCCCCTCCAGACCAACATCATCACTAGTAGCATCTGCTACTCACCTCACACCAACCTCACCACCATCTCTGGGGTGTGGCTATGACATCACAACACGATGGAGAGATTAATGGAGATAGAATGAGAGGGGAAGGAGGGAGAGATTAATTTGTGTGGGGGGAGAGGGTAAGAGACAGATGTGAAAGAATAGTGTGTGTGTGTGTGTGTTCATGCGTTTGTGTTTTTGTGTAATCCTTTGCAGTATGTTAAAGCTCCACAGACAAGCCCAGAGCCCTATCAGTGTCTCAGCCAGTGGTGACAGGAACTCTCTCTGAGGGATGGCGTGTGTGTTAGTGCAGAAGAAGGAATCTCTAATTTGACCGCACGCACATCATATTTCTTCTCTGAAAGCCGATCTGCCATGGGGCCTGCGGTAGGGAGACCTCGGACTCTGTGTGTGTGTGTGTGTGTGTGTGTGTGTGTGTGTGTGTGTGTGTGTGTGTGTGTGTGTGTGTGTGTGTGTGTGTGTGGAGCTGTGATTTGTGAATGAACCCAGCAGAAAGGGATGGAACAGAAGAGAGTTGTATGTGTCTGCTTTGAGCTCCACAGGCCCTGTTAGAGGGAGAGACAGAGAGTATGTGAGCTCCACAGGCCCTGTTAGAGGGAGAGACAGAGAGTATGTGAGCTCCACAGGCCCTGTTAGAGGGAGAGACAGAGAGTATGTGAGCTCCACAGGCCCTGTTAGAGAGAGAGAGAGAGTGTGTGAGCTCCACAGGCCCTGTTAGAGGGAGAGACAGAGAGTATGTGAGCTCCACAGGCCCTGTTAGAGGGAGAGACAGAGAGTATGTGAGCTCCACAGGCCCTGTTACAGGGAGAGACAGAGAGTGTGTGAGCTCCACAGGCCCTGTTAGAGGGAGAGACAGAGAGTATGTGAGCTCCACAGGCCCTGTTAGAGGGAGAGACAGAGAGTATGTGAGCTCCACAGGCCCTGTTAGAGGGAGAGAGAGAGTATGTGAGCTCCACAGGCCCTGTTAGAGGGAGAGACAGAGAGTATGTGAGCTCCACAGGCCCTGTTAGAGAGAGAGAGAGAGTTTGTGAGCTCCACAGGCCCTGTTACAGGGAGAGACAGAGAGTATGTGAGCTCCACAGGCCCTGTTAGAGGGAGAGACAGAGAGTATGTGAGCTCCACAGGCCCTGTTACAGGGAGAGACAGAGAGTGTGTGAGCTCCACAGGCCCTTTTAGAGGGCGAGAGAGAGTATGTGAGCTCCACAGGCCCTGTTACAGGGAGAGACAGAGAGTATGTGAGCTCCACAGGCCCTGTTACAGGGAGAGACAGAGAGTGTGTGAGATTCACAGGCCCTGTTAGAGGGAGAGAGAGAGTATGTGAGCTCCACAGGCCCTGTTACAGGGAGAGACAGAGAGTGTGTGAGCTCCACAGGCCCTGTTAGAAGGAGAGACAGAGAGTGTGTGAGCTCCACAGGCCCTGTTACAGGGAGAGACAGAGAGTGTGTGAGCTCCACAGGCCCTGTTAGAGGGAGAGAGAGAGTATGTGTATGAAGGCATAGAGAGAGGATGAGGAGTATTCATTGAAAACACACTCTTTTCCGGCCTCTCATCTCACTGTACTGTCTTTGATACTGGTGCCAAGGAACAGGAAATACGGATCACCTCAGGAATTCAGCAAGGAAGATCCAATAGCATTTCCAGCCAAACCCCTACTTTTCCTTTCTCCTTCTCTCTACCTTTCTCTCACTCTTATCCTCTTTCACTCTTTCCACTCCCTCCATATCTCCTTTTCTCTTTCCCCCCCTCTCCCACTCTTCGCTCCGGTCGCCCTTTCTTCTGGGCGACCGAAGGGAAGAGTAGCTGTCAACATGCATTAGATATGCGTTGGAGATAGGTTAGTGATATGTGTGGGGGTGCGTTAGATCTCTCCCAAAGCCTGTCCCGTGCCTGGCTCTTTGATACGCTGGGAAGATGTAATAGATGCTGATTTAATTTGGGCCTTAATTAAACACCATCAGCTGTTCATGTATCTACAGGCTGGACTAACTGATAGAACTGAGGGAGGGAGTGGGAGGGAAAATAGAGAGAGAGAGAGAGAGAGCGAGAGGGAAGGATTTAAGGAGGGAGATAAAGATGGAGATAGTATGTGAGCCTGTGTGTACACTGTGTAATGTGTGTGTGTATGTGTGTGTGTGTGTGCACTCGGTCAACTATCTGTAATGAGAGCCCTTGGGCCACAGCTCTCTGGCCTGTTGGGAGACCTGTCACTGATAAGCAGGGTATGTGTCATATTAAACAGCATCTAACAGTTTAAATAGGTCAGGCGCAAAGACAGGGAGCCTAAGAAAGGACGGAAATTAATTATTTTGGCTATATTATATCAAGTCGATAACCTACAAAGAAATGCATTGTGAAGAATTTCAGAGTGTGACACAATAGGCTGGTAGGGACATAAAGCGCTCCGCATTTAAACAACATTTTGTATATTAAATCATTGAAGTCTATACATTCCGTAACTTAGAATTTAAATCCAAGTTAAACGAAAAATGTCTTATTAGGCACAGTCTACAGTGTATTTGAATTTATTTGAGAAATACGAGTTTAACCAGCTTGCGATGGTGCCTGGAGAACAAGTCAACAGCAGAGAATACCCTCTACCCTCTTGCAGAGCCACTGGGGATGCTAAACACCCTTTTGGCAACTCTTGCCAGGCTGGGCGGACATGCAGAGTTGTTTTTAAACTTTTCTATAGGTCGGCCAAATGGTTTTTAGGCAAAATAAACCAATCAAAACGGAAAGCTCCTTGAAAGGGCGAATACGCCAGGCCTATTGGGCCAAAATCAAGATATGGCCTATTGTATAGATAATAGAGCAAAAATGAACAAAACTTTTAAGAGATCTGATTTTTAGTTTGTAAATAATTTTCTACAATGACACACTTAATTAGCTACCCACCTCGTTCCTTTCTGTTAGCATGTGCATGTAGTAAGTACACCATCATACTTTTGGGATATGTGTCTTTTCAGATTTTCTTTAGTTACATCACCACACTCCCTCTCTTGCTCTCGGTCCTCATCTTCGTAAGTCACCTTGATTTTGCACCTGTGTGTTTTATCAGTTTATTTATGAAAACATTTAGTGAACTCCATGACAGTAGTTAAAGTAAGGGGTTGGAGCAGCACACAAGCAGACTAAACATGCATGCTGGGCCAGGCATGCCCTGAGCTTGTGAAGTGAGCGCTACTGGAGCGAAATTGGAGTGGTGAGAAGGCAGACCCTCCAGCCTTTGGGAATCTCACTCCGCGCTCCAGTCAAATTGGGCACTCTTCACTCCGCTCCAGTTCCGTTCACATACTGTGGTGATAAGCGGTCCGGAACTGGGATGAAACGAGCCAACGTGACAATGGTGGGAGAGAAAGATAATGAGTGGCGAGAGAAAGACATAAGGTAAAGGGAGCATGCAACAGAGAGGAGCAACAGAGAGGAGCAACAGAGAGGAGCAACAGAGAGGAGCAACAGAGAGGAGCAACAGAGAGGAGCAACAGAGAGGAGCAACAGAGAGGAGGAACAGAGAGGAGGAACAGAGAGGAGCAACAGAGAGGAGCAACAGAGAGGAGGAACAGAGAGGAGGAGCAACAGAGAGGAGCAACAGAGAGGAGCAACAGAGAGGAGCAGAGAGGAGCAACAGAGAGGAGGAACAGAGAGGAGCAACAGAGAGGAGGAACAGAGAGGAGGAACAGGAGGAACAGAGAGGAGCAACAGAGAGGAGGAACAGAGAGGAGCAACAGAGAGGAGCAACAGAGAGGAACAGAGAGGAGGAACAGAGAGGAGCAACAGAGAGGAGGAACAGAGAGGAGGAACAGAGAGGAGCAACAGAGAGGAGGAACAGAGAGGAGCAACAGAGAGGAGGAACAGAGAGGAGCAAAAGAGAGGAGGAACAGAGAGGAGCAACAGAGGAGGAGGAACAGAGAGGAGGAAGGAGAGAGGAGCAACAGAGAGGAGGAACAGAGAGGAGGAACAGAGAGAGCAGGAGAGGAGGAACAGAGAAGGAACAGAGAGGAGCAACAGAGAGGAGGAACAGAGAGGAGGAACAGAGAGGAGCAACAGAGAGGAGCAACAGAGAGGAGGAACAGAGAGGAGCAACAGAGAGGAGCAACAGAGAGGAGGAACAGAGAGGAGGAACAGAGAGGAGGAACAGAGAGGAGCAACAGAGAGGAGCAACAGAGAGGAGGAACAGAGAGGAGGAACAGAGAGGAGGAAGGAGCAACAGAGAGGAGGAACAGAGAGGAGCACAGAGGAGCAACAGAGAGGAGGAACAGAGAGGAGGAACAGAGAGGAGCAAGAGAGGCGCAGAGAGAGGAGGAACAGAGAGGAGCAACAGAGAGGAGCAACAGAGAGGAGCAACAGAGAGGAGCAGAGAGGAGCAACAGAAGGAGCAACAGAGAGGAGCAACAGAGAGGAGCAACAGAGAGGAGCAACAGAGAGGAGCAACAGAGAGGAGCAACAGAGAGGAGCAACAGAGAGGAGGAACAGAGAGGAGCAACAGAGAGGAGCAACAGAGAGGAGCAACAGAGAGGAGGAACAGAGAGGAGCAACAGAGAGGAGCAACAGAGAGGAGGAACAGAGAGGAGCAACAGAGAGGAGTTTCAGAGAGGAGGAACAGAGAGGAGGAACAGAGAGGAGCAACAGAGAGGAGCAACAGAGAGGAGCAACAGAGAGGAGGAACAGAGAGGAGCAACAGAGAGGAGGAACAGAGAGGAGGAACAGAGAGAAGAGAGAACAGAAAGGAGGAACAGAGAGGAGCAACAGAGAGGAGCAACAGAGAGGAGCAACAGAGAGGAGGAACAGAGAGTGAAGGAAAAGAGTGAGTGGGAAGAGAGAAGGGAGTGTGAAGGCCTGTTTTTAGATGGATGTTATTGTCATTCAATTAGCCCCAGGGACCCAACACATGGGCCAGCCCCCCCACGCACACACACAGGCCAGGGGCCTGAACACTAATTGAGAGATTATTTAGTAAATGTCTCATCAAAAAGATGTCTGTTGATTTTTGTTGGGGTGAGCATTTTTTTTTTCTCTCCTGCCTAATTTGTTTGGCACCCGTTTATCGTCAGCCCACGCAGCTGGAGTGCAGCCAATCGGATGGGAGTACAGATGTTTTAACCCCTTCCTGTCTCAGTAGAGAGCACAGTATTTTTTCACAGTTGTACAGTTGCAGTACATTTATCACACAGCATGCTCTTATTCCAAGCAACCTTATGTGCTGTATATGCCTTGTTTAAAAGTGCCCTGCATATGGAAATACTGAGAATGCTGCAAGGAGGCATGATGACTGCAGATGTGGCCAGGGCAATAAATGTCCTTATTGTGAGATGCCAAAGACAGCGCTACAGAGAGACTGGACGGAAAGCTGATGGTCCTTGCAGTGGCAGACCACGTGTAACAACACCCGCACAGAATCAGTACATCCGAACATCACACCTGGGGACAGGTACAGGATGGCAACAACAACTGCCCGAGTTACACCAGGAACGCACAATCCCTCCATCAGAGCTCAGACTGTCCGCAATAGGCTGAGAGAGGCTGGACTGAGGGTTTGTAGACCTGTTGTAAGGCAGGTCCTCACCAGACATCACTGGTAACAACGTCGTCTATGGGCACAAACCCCATCGTCGCTGGACCAGACAGGACTGGCAAAATATGCTCTTCACTGACGAGTCGTGGTTTTGTGTGTTAATTCTGCCTGATAATGTCATCTCCGGCAGGCATGTTTATAGACGGCTAGGAGAGATGAGGGGCCCATCACACTGGGTTATGTGTTTCTGACTGGGGCCCTCTGCTTTAAAAATATTCAGACCGAGAGAAAGTGTGTGTGTGTGTGTGTGTGTGTGTGTGTGTTGTACGGTATGAGTGAATGCATATGGCTGACCAGAGAGTTCAACTCTGAGTAGATCTCTCCATAAACCTGAATACAACTTAATGCTTAATAAGTTTGTTTTTTATTTATTTTATTTCACCTTTATTTAACCAGGTAGGCAAGTTGAGAACAAGTTCTCATTTGCAACTACGACCTGGCCAAGATAAAGCAAAGCAGTGTGACACAGACAACAACACAGAGTTACACATGGAGTAAACAATAAACAAGCCAATAACCCAAAAAACAAGTCAATGACACAGTAGAAAAAAAGAAAGTCTATATACAGTGTGAGCAAAAGGCAAGAGGAAGTAGGCAATAAATAGGCCATAAGAGCGAATAATTACAATTTAGCAGATTAACACTGGAGTGATAAATGGGCAGATGATGATATGTAAGTAGAAATACTGGTGTGCAAAAGAGCAGAAAAGTAACTAAAAACAGTATGGGGATGAGGTAGGTAGATTGGGTGGGCTATTTACAGATAGACTATGTACAGCTGCAGCGATCATTTAGCTGCTCTGATAGTTGATGTTTAAAAGTTGGTGAAGGAAATGAAAGTCTCCAACTTCAGCAATTTTTACAATTCGTTCCAGTCACTGGCAGCAGAGAACTGGAAGGAAAGGCGACCAAATGAGATGTTGGCTTTGGGGATGATAAGTGAGATATACCTGCTGGAATGTGTGCTACGGGTGGGTGTTGTTATCGTGACAAGTGAACTGAGATAAGGCGGAGCTTTACCTTTCATAGACTTATAGATGACCTGGAGCCAGTGGGTCTGGTGAAGAATATGTAGCGAGGGCCAGCCGACTAGAGCATACAGGTCGCAGTGGTGGGTGGTGTCGTGTCTTTGGCTATGCCGGATTAAGTGATATGACATGCTATTCTATAAAATAATTTCTCCGTATGTCACGCCCTGGCCTTAGTATTTTGTGTTTTCTTGATTATTTTGGTCAGGCCAGGGTGTGACATGGGTGATTTATGTGGTGTGTTTTGTCTAGGGTTTTTTTGTAGGTTATGGGATTGTGTTTAGTGAAGTATTCTAGGTAAGTCTATGGTTGCCTGGAGTGGTTCTCAATCAGAGGCAGGTGTTTATCGTTGTCTCTGATTGGGAACCATATTTAGGCAGCCATATTCTTTAGGTCTCTTGTGGGTGATTGTTCCTGTCTCTGTGTTTTGCACCAGTTAGGACTGTTTTCCACGTTTTCTTGTTTTGTTAAGTATATTGTTCACGTTATCATCTTTATTAAATATGTTTATAAATAACCTCGCTGCGTTTTGGTCCGCCTCCCTTTCACCAGAAGAAAACCGTAACACCGTAATCAATATCACCTGATTGAGCTAATCATGTAAATGTAATTAACTAGAGAGTCGGGCACCACAAAATAATATTTATAGAGCTGTTATCTTCCGAATAAACTCTTAAAGGCCGAGTAATATTTTACGTCAATAGCAGTCAATATTAATCGTCCTCTTAATTCAGTCTCATCTGAAAGTTGTAAATTCTTGGTTATCTGCATGAACCCTGGCTAACAATTTGAATCAGCAATACAAAATTGGGTTTAATCATTTATTTACTAAATACCTAACTAATCACACAGAATTACACATACACATATTTAAATCATAACTTCATTACAAATGACGTCATAAAGGAAAACGTCCCTAGCGGGCGGAACAGCTGGTAACACAAAAGAAAAGGGCTGGGTTTGAGTGAAAGAGCGGGAAGACTGAGGAAAATGGGGAAGAAGCTGTGCTATTGTAAATACAGTATCTTATGCATTCTAAATTACCACCCATTTGGAAAAGGAAAATGCAATAAATATTTACTCTGAGTTGCGCTTCGGTAGGTTGGTGGAAGATGAAGGCCGTGTTGCCCAACCGAGTCCTTTGAAGAATGTCTCTGGCTGTCAATTGGATAGGTTGTAGTAACATCGTTGTGTGGTAGACAGGATACTCTGTCTGTTCCTTCCTAACCTGCGTTTGCAGCTGCTGTTGCTAACTTAACGACTAGGAGGTATCACTTCTGTAGTGAATAAGAGTTCAAAGTTCATACCATTCGCAACCAAAGCTCACGCTGATGTTGGCTTCATTCTGTAGTTATTATCTGAACTATTCTGACATCGGACTGTCATCCGACATCCTCGGAACAGGAGGTTATATTGTCGTCAAGGCTTTATATAGCAAGGGAGAGGAGGGCGTTTGAAAAGTTTTATAGCCCATGTCCCTTCACAGGGTCGGGCCACTGATTGAGAAGAGCCCTGTCTTATGAAAACCCAAATCTCACATTTTAGAAGCTAAAATCACATTTCATCCCATCACAAATAATTTCATATTCAAACATTTAAATTGAACAACAATTCCATGTGAATTCGATAAACTCTACAGTGGAAAGTCTACACATCAGAGTTATGTCATCTTATCTTTGATGAGAATGTCTCAGATGACAACCAAACTGACATCATATTCATTAAGTACCACTGCGTATGTTCCATTGGTCGGATTACCAGAATATAGTTAATTTCCCCTCACCTTCTGACGTTCCCAGAATCTCTATGTTAACCATGGGTTTTGCAAATGTAACCTCAGTGGGGTAGAAAGAGGAAAAAGGGGGGAAGAGGTATTTATGACTGTCATAAACCTACCCCCCAGGGCAACGTCATGACAGTGGTATAAGGTGATTTGGTAACAAAACGGATTGCACTGTGATAGACTGCATCCAGTTTGGTGAGTCGATTGTTGGAAGCTATTTTGTAGATGACGTCGCCGAAGTCGAAGGATTGGTAGGATACAGTTTTACGAGGGTAAGTTTGGTGGCGTGAGTGAAGGAGGCTTTGCTATAATAGAAAGCCGATTCTAGATTTGATTTGGTTTTGGAGATGTTTAATATGAGTCTGGCAGGAGAGTTTACAGTCTAGCCAGACACCAAGGTATTTACAGTTGTCCACATATTCTAGGTCAGAACCGTCCAGGGTGGTGATGCTAGTGTGTTAGTGTGTGTGTATCTGCTGTATTTATGATAGTGTGTGTTCGATTGGAGGCTGTGTCCCCCAGAACTGTCAGTTGAGTTTCTTGTTAGGCTTGATCTCTGTGGCTTTCCATAGGAGGGGTTCTGTTCCCCCTGCCTTGCTTGTTCTCGTATTAAAGAGACATCTAATTGACAGAGGAACACAACACAATTTCTATTGTGGCATTTATTATCTCTCTCTCTGTGCAACAGCCTCAGAGGAATCTTTGAAGTCAGTGCATGTGGTACAATTATCCAAAGGGATTTTGTTGGTGTGTTTTCACTGTTTTTATGTGTGCTTTAAAAAAAGTTGGTTTTGAAAAGATGTTGTTGATGATGATGATAATCAAATAAGAGTATCAAATATGTCCCTGAAGTCTGTGTGTGTGTTTGTCCTTGTGTAAATGTGTTTTGGAGAGATGTTTTTTTAATTTTTCTGTGGGTTCTTTTGAGATGAAATCATTTGAAGATTCTGTTTGCTCAGACAGAACCCTTTGAACGTGAAGAAGCCTCTGCAGAGAGTATGTCTGTCAACATGAAATGGAGTGCTGGAGATAATTGTGTGTGTGTGTGTGTGTGTGTGTTTGCGCGCAGCTAGGTAGCTTACATGACTCTTTAGGCCATCAGGGTAGGTCTAATTGGGAGAGCTGCTAAGTGTTTTTCTGTAGTCAAATATGGAGATTGACTTGAACAGCTTACTCACTGACCTTTAGCTAATGCTATAGTGTGTGTGAGAGAGTGTGTTTATGTGTATGCCTGTCTGTGTATGAGTTTGAGTGTGTTTTACTCAAAGCCTAACTTGGCTCTAATGCTTTTTAAATGGACCTGCACATTTGACATTTGCCACATTAGGGGAAAGCATTGCTGGTCAAAGCAATACAATACTGTAAACCCTATCTGTTCTCTACACTGTGATACATCACCCAGCTAATCTTTAGTGTCCATGCCTCCACTGCCTAATGCCAATGCACTGTTGCACAAAGACATGAAATATGTGAAGTGAAACTCTTTACTGGCAGTAGAGAGATTGTTTTGTCCCACCAAACATTTTGAAGGCAACACATGTTATTTTTGGCATCGATTCTAGCTAACTACTGTTACAGATTACTGACAGTGTAAAATAGGGACAAAGAGGTTGAGAGAGGGAGGTAAGAGAGGGTTATTTGATTGCAAATACAGTGCATTTGGAAAGTATTCAGACCCCTTGACTCTTTCCACATTTTGTTACGTTACAACCTTGTTTTATAATTGATGAATCCCCACCCCCCTCAATCTACACACAATACCCCATAATAACAAAATAAAAACAGTTTTTACATTAAAAAACAACAACATTTTTGCACATTTATAAAAAATAAACTGATATCACATTAACATAAGTATTCAGATTGTTTACTCAGTACACTGTTGAAGTACCTTTGGCAGCGATTACAGCCTCGAGTCTTCTTGGGTATGACCCTACAAGCTTGGCACACTTGTATTTGGGGAGTTTCTCCCATTCTTCTCTGGAGATTCTCTCAAGCTCTGTCAGGTTGTATGGGAAGCGTCACTGCACAGCTATTTTAAGGTCTCTCTAGAGATGTTCGAAGTCCGGGCTCTTACTGTGTGCTTAGGGTTGTGTGCTTAGGGTCGTTGACTTGTTGAAAGGTGAACCTTAGCCCCAGTCTGAGGTCCTGAGTGCTCTTGAGCAGGTTTTCATCAAGGATCTCTCTGTACTTTGCACCATTCATCTTTCCCTCGATCCTGACTAGTCTCCCAGTCCCTGCCGCTGAAAAACATCCCCACAGCATGACGCTGCCACCACCATGCTTCACCGTAGGAATGGTGCCAGGTTTCCTCCAGATGTGACAATTGGCATTCAGGCCAAAGACTTCAATCTTGGTTTCATAAGGCCAGAGAATTTAGTTTCTCATGGTCTGAGAGTCCTTAGGTACCTTTTGGCAAACTCCAAGTGGGTTGTTATGTTGCTTTTACTGAGGAATGGCTTCCGTCTGACGACTCTACCATAAAGGCCTGATTGGTGGAGTGCTGCAGATATGGTTGTCCTTCTGGAAGGTTCTCACATCTTCAGAGGAACTCTGGAGCTCTGTCAGCATGACCATCTGTTTCTTGGCCACTTCCCTGACCAAGGCCACTTTTCGCCCGATTGCTCAGTTTGGTCGAGCGGCCAGCTTGCTGGTTCCAAACGTCTTCCATTTTAGAGTGATGAAGGTGTGTTCTTGGGGATCTTCAATGCTGCAGAAAGTTTTTGCTACCCTTCCTCAGATCTGTGCCCCGACACAATCCTGTCTCGGAGCTCTACGGACAATTCCTTTGACCTCATGGCTTGGGTTTTGCTCTCACATGGACTGTCAACTGTGGGACCTTATATAGACAGGTGTGTGCCTTTCCAAATCATGTCCAATCAATTGAATTTACTACAGGTGGACTCCAATCAATGGACGATGATCAATGGAAACAGGATGCACCTGAGCTCAATTTCGAGTCGCATAGCAAAGGGTCTGAATAATTATGTAAATAAGGTATTTCTGGGTTTTTTTCTTCAGAAATTAGCAACAGTTTCTTAAAACCTGTTTCCGCTTTGTCTTTGTGGGGTATTGTGTGTAGATTGATGACGGGAAAAAAACAAGTTAATCAATTTTAGAATAAGGCTGTAACGTAACAAAATGTGGGAAAAAGTCAAGGGGTCTGAATACTTTCCGAATGCAATGTATATACACAGTGACACACCATCCACATTAGCATATAACCTATGGAGTGTCAAGTTTAAGAATATATGGATTTAAGAATAATCAGTCATGCAACTTTTATCACTGTTCTTATTGAACTAAATTTCCTTTGAATGTTTTCCTTTTCGTAAAATAAAAGCATGTATTTATATGTTAAAACAGAAAGATTAGAGAATATTTTACATTTGAATTTGATTGAGGACATCGGGTAAATATTCATAATTGTGGTGTTACTTGACTATCTATGATTTGTAAACGTATTACCTGTAATATAGCGAAAGGAAAATCCTTCCTCATCGATGCATGTAGGCAATATTGTGTGACATTGTTAATCCGTCTGTGTGAATGACAGGAGAGATGATCAGAGTTTTTACTACCATAGTTAGGACAGAGGCAAAAGTATGGATAGAGTTTCTCAGCAAAGGTACAGCCAGTGAAAGAGTAGATATGAGACCTGACCCTCATCATAATCCACAAACACCCCCACCTTCTGGGGTTTCTCTCTCAGTCTTGATAAGTCATTTCTTCAAATCAAATCAAATGTTATTTGTCACATACACATGGTTAGCAGATGTTAATGCGAGTGTAGCGAAATGCTTGTGCTTCTAGTTCCGACAATGCAGTAATAACCAACAAGTAATCTAAAGTCATTTCTTTACATGGCATATAAATGAGTGATTTTTACCAAAGAGAATTTAACCCAAATAATGTCACTACTTTAAATTAAGAAAACAAGAGAATACATCAAACATCCTTGCAATCTCTCTACTCACCTGTTTGTGGCTATTTTCTTTGTTCCTTCTGTCTGTATTATTAAATGTTGATCAAGTTGAGCGTTTTAAGAGATTTCCAAAGAGTTTGAGATAGTATATTGAGCACTGGAGCATACTATGTCTCTCCACTGAAGTTTCTCTGAGTAAAGTTATGTTTACAGTACAATTTCTGCCTCACACAATATTGCTATGCACTTTGGAACAGTAAGGGGGATGGAGTTAACCCTTTATATGGAGGAATTCTCTCTCAAGTGCCCTTAGACACTTCAGAGGCAAACGTTAACAAGCGTTAATTTATAAGATTAGCTTGAAATCTGTTTAAAACATGACATGTACTTTTTTTATAAGATCTTTTTTTCTTGAGTGTTCAACTTTAAAATGTTCCTTCAAATGTGCATTACCAGTCCTCCCTGTATGATATTGCTGTATAATGTTTACTGCACTGTAAGGTTGATAGGGATATTTTACTTTTTCGATTGAGCACAAGGTTGAAGTGTTATTAGATTTTATGAAAGGGGTTTGGAGAAATCTGCAATGTGATATACTTTATGCATTAGATCTGTCTATGAATTGTCATGAGGTTATTTGTTTATTGTGTATTGTAAAAATCTATTTATTTTTGTATTCCCTCCCTCCTTTCCCATCACTGTAAACTGAGTCAGTATCTGTGTGTGGGTGACTGAAAGGTGGGTGGATAGGGACTGGTGGTGCCTGCTGAGTGATGGAGCTGCCATCTCTATGTTACTCTATGGGTATTAGATTACTGTGCTGTCACTCTGCCTGCCCAGCTGCTCACACAACAACACACCTGGACAGACCGGCAGAGATAGAGACCCCGCTCTCATCAAATCTTAATGACCTGGGGTGTGAGTGTAATTATGCCTTTGGAGACAATGTTCTGTGACTCAGCACAAATTGACTGTATCACACCCAGAAGAAAAGTGAGAGAGAGAGAGATTTGTTTTCGTAGCTCAGTGGAGCATCTGCTTATTGTATCTTTTGGACGCTCCTAATTAGCGGCTAGGGAGCCTGTGTGTACATAGCTCTCAAGGATTTATGAATATGAGTATGTGTCTCCCTCTGCACTCCCCTCGCTCCTCATCCTCCTATGCTTCTTCCTCTCTGCTCTCCCTCTCGATATCCTTTCTGAGAGGTGTACTGTGGTCCAACCACTCTATGGAGCCGAGTTGTTTGTTACTTCAGTGGTAACCCTAATACTATAACTCACACACACCTCTTTAGTGTACCCAAACCAGGCCCTGAGTTGCTTAGAGTTCTCTGGGCAGTGAGGTGTCATTAGTCATTGATTAGAGATGATGGTTCACTCTGGCAGATAATAGAATTCTCGTTTGGCCTCTTGTGTTAGAGAAAGCCTGGGTCCAAGATAAATGAAGCCAGTAGGCTCATTTCAAAAACAATGAGGCCAAACAGAACTAACACTAACACACTGGCTCGGCCTCATTATCGACTGATGAGAACAGTGTGTGTGGTCTTACTGTAATGCTTTTACTCCTGGGGTAGACATACAGTAAACCACTAACTCTGCCTCAACACCCACGCTTTGCTGATCTCAGATTTGACTTGTAATGCTGCCGACTCAGCCTCAAGTTCAATGCTCCAACATTTTTCTCTGCTGCACAACCACACCATGTCCACAATATAAGTTCAGTTATTTAGTGTGTGTGTGTGTGTGTGTGTGTGTGTGTGTGTGTGTGTGTGTGTGTGTGTGTGTGTGTGTGTGTGTGTGTGTGTGTGTGTGTGTGTGTGTGTGTGTGTGTGTGTGTGTGTGTGTGTGTGTGTGTGTGTGTGTTATTCAGTTTGTGCAATACAGGAGTGTTTGCATATATCTGATTTTGTAAAGGTTGAGCACACCCTCTGTGCCTCTACCTTTGGCTGATCTGCAGTGCATTCAGAAAGTATTCACACCCCTTGAATTGTTCCTAATTTTGTTGTGTTACAGCCTGAATTTAAAATGGATTCATTGAGATTTTGTGTCACTGGCTTACACACAACATCCCATAAACCTAAAGTGGAATCATGTTTTTAGACATTTTTATTATTTAATAAAAAATGAAAAGCTGAAATGTCTTGGGTCAATAAGTATTCAACCCCTTCGTGATTTTTTAATGACTACCTCCTCACTGTACCAACCACAAAGACCAGGGTGTTTTTCCAATGCCTCACAAAGAATGGCACCTATTGATGGGGAAAGAAAACAAAAGAGACATTGAATATCCTTTTGACCATAGTGAAGTTATGAATTACACTTTGGATGGTGTATCAATACACCCAGTCACTGCAAAGATACAGGCGTCCTCCCTAACTTAGTTGCCGGAGAGAAAGGAAACCGCTCAGGGATTTCCCCATGAGGCCAATGGTGACATTAAAACATTTACAGAGTTTATTGGCTGTGATAGGAGAAAACTGAAGATGGATCAACAACATTTTAGTTACTCCACAACACTAACCTAAAAGACAGAGTGAAAAGATGGAAGTCAGTACAGAATAAAAAACATTCCAAAACATGCATCCTGTTTTCAATAAGGCACTAAAGTAAAACTTCAAAAAATGTGGCAAAGAAATTAACTTTATATCCTGAATACAAAGCGTTATGTTTGGGGCAAATCCAACACATCACTGAGTTTCCACTCTGCATATTTTCAAGCATGGTGGTGGCTGCATCATGTTAGGGATATGCTTGTCATTGGCAAGGACTAAGCTTTCAGAAAGAATTCATACCACTTGTTTTATTCCACATGTTGT